>NC_071276.1:20197478-20212478 GCF_023375685.1 Ictalurus furcatus | reverse complement strand
GAACATTTAAAAAAAGCTATTTAAACTGCAACTGAGGGAACTGTAACAGTGTAATTCTCTAAATATCTAAAAATACAATTTAATGGTGAAACAAAACAGAAAACTTGAATTTCGGGGAGAGAGAGAGAGAGAGAGAGAGAGAGAGAGAGAGAGAGAGATCAGTCGGCGTTGAGACAGAGACACACTCCCTGTAGGACCCAGTGTGAGTGGTGTTTGGTGGTGAAGAGGTTGGCCTCGAACACCAGGCCGACGCCCATTGCATTCCTCCTCATGGACGTTGTGTAGAGCGGCGTTCTCAGTGTGTTCTGAGGCGTCTCTTTCTGCGCCTCTGCGTCTCCCTGCGTCTCTGCGTGCGCTGAATGTCCTCGTAGACTCCTTCAGGGCGACATGAGCTGATCTCAGAGACGTCAGACCTTTCCAGGTCCTTCAGGGCGACATGAGCTGCCTCCAACGCGGGCAGAGCCTCGGCCAGAGAGCTCTCAGCAGAAGAAGAAGTTTCTGGAAAGCTGTCAGGCTTTCCGCGTACTTCATGGGGAAGGGAGCCTGCTCCGGGGCATCCAGGTCATACCACTAATAAAACGGGGTGGGAGGGAAATGTATTGACTGTTACTGAGATCACCAGCATCGACGACAAACGTGTCCGTGTGTGAGCGATTAACATCAAACATACATCCTTCCATTCGGTGGGAATCTTCTCCATGTCGCCTATCAATGAGCCGAACTCGTTTGGGAAAAGTTCAGTCAGACGCACAATATCCTCCCAGCCCTGATCAGGCAGCCAATCACACGGCTTCTTCCTCTTACTCTTCTCCAGCGAGAGGTTCCCTACACCACATAGAGGCGTTACTGATTATCTACTGATCACATCCTCTCTCTAGCACAGTTATATCATTGAGCTTTGTCAGCGTGTATGTCACTATACACACCACACAGGTGGGAACTAAAGTTAGGAGTGGGGAGCGGTAGACCACGTCAGATGGTTGGAAATCATTTGAGCAAAGTGTTGTGATCTGCTTTACTACATCACACCTAATTTACACATAATAATGAAGAAAATCTCAGTTCAGACGTCACTTGCTGCTTTTGAGTGAATCACGTCTGCGTGCCGTGAACAAAGACTAAAAAAACTCATATCGCTTGCTAGTGGGAATGGATTTTTCCTTTAAGAGTTCACGTATGTGGTTATGTTGTACCTCGGCAGCTTTGGACTTGGTTTCCTCGAGCGTGTGGACGAGCTCCACGTTGTCCAGCATGTTGCCCGTGGACGTGGCGAGCTCTCGGAGCAGGGAGTCCTCCAGGTCTTTGAGGAGACGCTTGTTCTCGCTCGTCTCCTGAATCAGACGCTCCCTCTGTTCCTCCAGCTCTTTCCGCTCGAAGCCCACGATGACGCTCAGTAGCTGGTCCTCCAGACCTTTTAACGTAACTGATCACACACAAACACCTTCAGAACACTGGTCAGAAAAATACGTTAATATCGTAGAAACTGATAAATTGACCGATTAACTCATTGGGCCATATTCAGTGTTGAGTTGAGTGTAGTGAGGATTTAATACTGGAATTACACACATCAATATTTAGACCTTAAATATAACTACAGACTTAAGCACTATTCAGAGGTTGTGTGAGAGTTAAGCACATGGGGGTGGAGCTTGTCTAAAACAGAGGCATGGACTTGAATACAGCCCTGTGTATGAAGTCCCCAGTCTCTCTCTTCCTCACCAGTGTAGTTTATGACCATGGCTTTCCGCCGGTGAATATTTGGGATTTGCCAGTTCGGTGTTGAGTTACAGTTTAAAGTTGGGGTCGTAGTCGACCTCCTTGTCTCCCAGCACAATGACCTGCCGTCCCTCGGCTCCTTTCACGTTCTTCTCCAGGACGTTGTCGATGACGGGGTCGGTGTACTCATCTACGTCTTGAAACAGGAAAGGAGAGCCATATTTGATTGCCATCTCCAACTGCTTCAGAAAATCTGGATCGTTAAAGGAGGAGATCTGCAAAAAGAAATAACAGTAAATTATTTCTTATATCCTAACTCCATCTAGCGGCCAGAAACCATCGTTACAAGTAAAAACTGCCAATGATAATCACTCCGTCATGGAAAAACAAACAAACAAACTATTCAACATTGTATTCCAGTTGAATCTGTTGAATTTTAATTTAACTTTTAAAACGTTATGTCAGTTTTAATAATGTGGCTCGAATACAGAACTGTGTATAAAGTTTAATTTAACAGTCACAGGTTTGCTTGGTAATATAATCTGATTTCCACCAGAGGGCGCCAATAAACCACAACTAGATTAACTCCAGGCAACCTGTGGAGGGAAATTAGAAGCACAAGAAGTATGTAAGAGGTGATTAATGTACCTCTTACATTCTTACACAAAAAAAGACCCATTTTGACACTTTTGTCCTAGTAAATTCGACTGATGTTGAGGGGGAAATAAACTTTCATTGTTGGAAACAATATAAATACTTCACATAGTGAAGGATCTCTTTTAAGCTAATTCGGGGGGTATTAATGTTAGAGTTATTAGGGTTGGTGTCGTTAGGGCTAGAGTTAGAGGGTTGGGGATATTGGTGTTTAGATTATTAATGTTAAAGTTATAGTTGGATTATTAGGGTTTGTATCATTAGGATTGGAGTTATTAATGTTGGGGCTATTCAGGTTAAAATTATACAGGTTGTTATTAGGCTTTGGGTTAATCTTCTTTCTTCACCAAACATTTTATTTAATCATCACGAAATTTATGTCACATCATCGTGGGACCAACCTGAACAAAGCTTGTTTCTCGGATTTCTGAAATGCAGTAGGTTTCTCCATATGGTCGGTTGACATCTTTATATGTGTAATACTGTCGATAAAGATGAATTGTATTTTCCATCACCGTATAAATATTTTTGTGCTATCGAAGAGTGAAAAATATGGTAACGCTTCACGATTTTGCGTGTCATCCTTGCGCAGGGGCCATGCTAATCTTCTCTGTATCGTTCCAATTTTAGTATATGTGCTGCCGTAGCAAGCACAAACAAGTGGCCTGAACATCCCGTATAAGTACTGAGGTTCCTCACAAAGTTTCCTGTCCATGGTAAGTCACAAAACACACCAAGTTCCTTCAGGAGACTCACAGAACTGACCTGAATACACACACACTACATGGAGTTCAGAGGTGTAATAATTCCCCAAACTAACCGTTATAAACTTCAAAATTCTAAACTTGTTTTATTTTGTGTCTCAGACTACAGAGGTGCATGCTGGGAGTATGGAAATTCGAGTAGTGGCTACTGTTCTGGTTGGTTCTCTGTGTGGTGATGTAATCTTTGTTCTCGTGATCTCTCACACACACCGCCCCTCCCCCTCGTCCCCATCAGTGTGTGTGTGTACTGTCTCTCTTTCGCTGCAGCACAACACACCGCTCAGAGACATCCTGAGACTGTCCTCTCTGAGAACACACACCAAACACACCGCATGTGTTCAGTCGGGACTCGGCGTCGGGGACAGAACGCTAAATACACAACACGTTATCCGCCATCTTGTTTCTGGTCTCTCTAGTCAGGAGGGTGTAGTACTGCAGTCTGCCTTTAGAGGGCAACATCAACACACAGCAAGCAACACACTTTTAGCATCAGAGTAGCAGCTAGAATTTATTTATTGTGCGTTAGAGCTCAGAGTTTGGAGCTTTAGGTTTATTCGGGTAATTTAATGTTGTTTTAGAGTTCGTGTTAAAGGTGTTTAGGGCTTATGTTATTTAGAGGATTATCATATTATTAGATTTAGGGTTCTGGGTTATGACTACAGTTATTTATGATTAAACTCTGTATTACATGTTTAGTGTGTGAAGTGTAAACAGGGGGTCTGCAGTTTTCTCATTTTGTTACAGTTATGGAAATCACAGTTCAGATTTATTACACATATAAATAATATCCCCTGCAAACTAATGACAATTTTAGTAATAAAAATCGATAGAAAAAAAAGCTGAGGTAAAAACCAAAATTGAGAACTTCTGCTATAGAGCACCCTATAGGTAGTTTCTCAATAACCTAAAAGCAAATCTGATGGATAAGTCTGCAAACCGGAAGTGAGGGCATATCTCATCAACACTTTTACGTATTAACACCAAACTTGGCACATTTGCAACTTGAGACAGCCACTGAAGATATGATGTGAGGCAGTTTATCCGAACGGCTTGTGGTAATGCCATAAACTTTAATGTATATCTTTGGGAACTAGTACTGATGGTCCCAGTGTCTTCTGGTCTTCCTCTGTCACTAAGCAGTGGAGCCTGAAGGTGCTTAACCCCTGACGTTTTAGAATTGAATCGAGGTTTTTTTACGGTTAAGGTTATTAACATGAAAAATATGGTAACGCTTCACGATTTTGCGTGTCATCCTTGCGCAGGGGCCATGCTAATCTTCTCTGTATCGTTCCAATTTTAGTATATGTGCTGCCGTAGCAAGCACAAGCAAAAGGCCTGAACATCCCGTATAAGTGCTGAGGTTCCTCACAACGTTTCCTGTCCATGGTAAGTCACAAAACACACCAAGTTCCTTCAGGAGACTCACAGAACTGACCTGAATACACACACACTACATGGAGTTCAGAATTGTAATAATTCCCCAAACTAACCGTTATAAACTTCAAAATTCTAAACTTTTTCATTTTGTATCTCAGACTGCAGAGGTGCATGCTGGGAGTATGGAAATTCGAGCAGTCACTTGCGGTCTGGCGCTATTGAACGCGTCATTTGAACAGAACCTTTGTTCACCAACAGAGGGCGCTATTGAACGTGTCATTTGAACAGAACCTTTGTTGACCAACAGGAGGGCGCTATTGAAACTTCCATTTCAACAGCACCTTTGTTGACCAACAGAGGGCGCTACTGAATGCTTCATTTGAACCACACCTTTGTTCACCAACAGAGGGCGCTATTGAAAGTGACATTTGAACAGAACCTTTGTTCACCAAAAGAGGGCGCTGTTGAACGCGTCATTTGAACAGCACCTTTGTTCACCAACAGAGGGCGCTATTAAACGCTTCATTTGAACAGCACCTTTATTTACCAAAAGAGGGCGCTATTGAACGCGTCATTTGAACAGAACCTTTGTTCACCAACAGAGGGCGCTATTGAAAGCTCAATTTCAACAGCACCTTTGTTGACCAACAGAGGGCGCTACTGAATGTTTCATTTGAACCACACCTTTGTTCACCAACAGAGGGCGCTATTGAATGTTTCATTTGAACATCACCTTTGTTCACCAACAGAGGGCGCTATTGGAAGCGTCATTTGAACAGCACCTTTGTTCACCAACAGAGGGCGCGATTAAAAGCGTCATTTGAGCAGCACCTTTGTTCACCAACAGAGGGCGCTACTGAGCGCACCACGAAACCCCGCTGCACTTCACTCGCTTTGACAGAAACGCTAAAGCCTTTGAACATTACCATCTGATCAGCTCTGTTTGTTTTTGTACAAGTTTTCCCCCCGAAACGCGGTAGAGAAAATGACAGAGCTGCGGCACCGCGGTGGTATTACTGAACCGGACCTGCCGCAGCAGCAGTCCGAGGACAAGGTAAATAATAATAATAATAATAATAATAATTATAACAGAAAACGACTCATGTTTATATAACGGTGAGATTTGAATTAGAAATGCTGGCTACTGAGCTAGCCTTGCTAACTGTGCTAGCTTCATCACCCAGGTAACCCAAATGTCAGAGCTCGCTTGCGTTAGCAACGAAGCCGCGTTTATTACAAACCCAGACTAGGAAAAGAAACCCGTGCTGAAACATTTCAGCTGTTTGTCTGGGTTTAGTAACGAAGCTATTCGGCTAGTTCTCTAGCTAAACCATAGCTTAGCTGGTTGGTTTTACATTCTTGGGCTAATTTGGAGTTCATCTCCGTGTTCCTCTGCACATTTTTAGCGCTAGTCCTCTCTTTTATGAAACATTTCGGTGTGTTCCGATTCTGATCTGTTAACCCGCATTATTGGCGTCTTTATGGATCATTCACGAGCTTAAAACGAGTGTCCGGGCATTAAAGACAGGTGCAGAGGCGAGCGATAGGTAAACATCTATCTTATCGCGATAATTGATGTTTTTTCACGGTTACTTAAATATCGCGATATTTCATTTGTTGTTTTGAAAGTGTTTCTGAAGTGTTGGGGTATTGTGGAAGTTAAATATTCACTATAAAGTCACGTATCGTTCTTCATCATCGCGTCTCGCTTTCCTCTGTTTCAGTGTGTGCGTGTGTGTGTGTGTGTGTGTTATGGTATATCAGTATATGTACAAATCCTTCAGTGTGACTGGTTGATATTTATCTTTGAGTTGCCGTATTGATCAACGGTTCAGCGGTCTAAAAAACATACATTTCTGCTTATTTTTCTGCCAGTAATGAATCTGTAATGAATCAGTAATGAATCAATAATGAATCAGTAATGAATCAGTAATGAATCAGTAACGACTCGAGGCTTTGGGTATGGAGCGGATGGAAATGGATGAAGAGAAAGGTTTAAATGGAAAACAGGTCTTACGTGTTATGTTCGATGAAGTGCGGTGACGACAAAGAACACAAGTCATCATGCCCCAAAATAATAATCATCATCTTCTTCTTATTATTATTCTTTTTCCTTTTTCATTTGTCATTATGAACAGATTTAACACTTAAGTAAACCTAAATGTAAAGGATATTTTGAATAATAATAGTAAAAACTAGTTTATTATTATTATTATTATTATTATTATTATTAAATTTTATACATGTAAGTGCCTTTCTCAAACCATAAGGACACTATACGTAATGGTAACAAAACATTAAACACTTCCTAGAGTAAACAAACAAATAAATAAATAATTAGGCAAACATCGAAAAAAAAGCAGAATATAGTATTCATTTTATTAATGTTAATTATAATTATTATTAATACATTTTTTGTTATTGTTATCATTACATAATAGTAGCAAATCAAAGAAAACAAATATATATTTGTATTTTTTCTCTTCTTTTTATAGAATTTTTGTCCTTATGCTATACTTATTACAAAATTCACTTTATCCTTTATAACTATCTTATTATTATTATTATTATTGTTATTATTATTATTGTTATTATTATTGTTATTATTATTATTATTATTGTTATTATTATTATTATTATTATTGTTATTATTATTATTATTATTGTTATTATTATTTCTTTTTGTTTGAGAAGCACATTAGTTTTAAATCTTTAATTATTGTAGAATAATTTAATTGACACTTTTATGTTATTTTGATTGGTTTATTTTATTTATTTAAATGTATTTTTCTGTTATCGCCATTATTGATTTCATTGTAATCATTTACCTGCTTCTCACACTTATTTTTAGCTACCTTTTTTATTTATTTTGGTTTTATAATAATAATAATAATAATAATAATCAGCATCATCGTCATTGCTAGGTCGTTAATATTAGCACGAGAAGTTGTTTTGTATTCCGGGTCGCGAGTGTTAGTCTCTCGCACTTCAGATGTTTGGTATAAAATGAGATGTTTAATAGACAGTTAGTCGTCATAGCGAGCAATAATGTCAGTCATAAAACTCCTGCAACTGTGCAACGCCGCAGCGTGTGGTGATGTTAGTGTACGGTAATCTCGTTATGATGATCGGTATCGTGTGTGTGTGTGTGTGTGTGTGTGTGTACGATACGTCGCCCGGGTGTCCGTCACCGAGTCCGAGTCAGAAGTGTGTGTTTGTGCAAACGGTGGAGAATTCCCCCGAGCGCTGGTCATTTATTAATCAGTGACAGAAATGAAATTATCCCAGAACACTTCTCGCTGTGTTTAACGTCTTTCACACGGCAGCGTCATGGGACAGAGAGAGAGAGAGAGAGAGAGGGCAGTCCTCTCTCGGCATTAAGCAGGAGGATAAAGGCTGAAGAAGGTTTGTATTATGAAGCAGGACAGAGGAACTCTGGTAGAAACGGTGAGTAGGAATCACAGAGTAACACTGACGGTACGAAGTTCACGTCAAACCGCAGCTTTGCATGGGGCCGAGGCGACGCCGATGTGGTTTAACGCCTGCTGGAACGATCCGTGATTTTGCATTTCTGCGGTTCATGCCACCTGGACTGAACTTCAGGCACGAGGTGTAAAGGTGCGAGGTGTTGATTAGTTTCCAATAACAGCAGCTCTGACAGGTTTATATTAACGTTCTCGCTCTAATACCTTATCGTTTCCATAGTAACAGCTCCTCCGGCGGACGCTTCACGTGGACGGATTAACAGACACGTGTAACGGCTGATATTTTGCGGGATGTTTATGTATCATGTACGGAAGGAGCCTCCAGCGTCAGTCTGAGGTAAAGCTGTAACGTTAGGTTTTCCGACGCGTTCAGGACCGAGTAGACGAGAGAGAGAGAGAGAGAGAGAGCACGAGTGTAACGATAAGCAGATAACAAGTGTGATGTTGTTGTTTTTTTTTTTAATAAAAAGAATTGTTGTGGTTTTTATAGTCCATGGAAAGTGTAACGCCTCTCTGCTGGATAACTTATCGATTTCCGTCCAGAGGATGAAACCCTGTTTCAGGCACCGGATCTGCCGTTATTCACCGTTTCGAATACGAGTCCGTCCACATTTTTCAGTTTCTCCAACCGTGGACGTGTGACCGCACAGAGCCTCCCGCCCACGACATTCAGGGCGTGGTGCGTGAACCAGTCAATAGAAGACCTGATCCTCAGTGGAGCTCATTATTGTAAACCATGAATGATCATGACACACACTTTCTTTCCAACCTCGGACTGACTGGAAACAGCGGATTAGTTAAAAATCAGCCACTCGTTAAATTAATCAACTGATAGGTGTTAAAATCGATACACTGAGTGTTAAATTACTGCTGAACTTTATTACAAACATAAATAGTACTGACTGCACCATGAAAATGTAGTGTACTGTTTTAAATGAAATAAATATTCATGTAAATTTAGAGTAAAATATTTAAGGAAATAAGTTGTATGCATCCATCCAAACTGAACTGAAAAATTACAAATAAAAATAGAGACGTCCAAAATGGATCAAAAAACACTTCAAATAACAGGACGAAATTAGTCCGTGAAAGTTTTTATTTCTCCTCTAGAGGCCGCTCTTGTGCTGTTTAATGGCAGCGGACTCTTCTCAGCCGCTCCCGCAACGGACGCGACCGGGAAACGCTGTCGGAGTGGATTTTTGCAGACCGGTGACAATTAATCCGATCGTCAAAACCCATCAATCAGTCGACCTTTACTGTTATACCGGTCGTGATACGATACATATCGTCTTTCGTAGAAATGCCTTTAAATATTGTGGTTGATATAAATTTTTTTATATATATCATATCATCTTATCGCCCAACTCTAGTTCTCAAAAAAAGTTGGATTGGAAATGCGGCACTGCTGATGATCTTTATTACGATGGGAGAACAAAACCTTAATCTCAAATCTTTTCTCATGAGCTTTATTTTATTATTACTTCATATATGTATATATTTTTTTATTTTTCCCCACGATTTTCTCCCTACTTTAATCTTTTTTGGTTCCCACCCTCCGATCATCATCATACGACGGCGAAGGTTAAGGCTAACCTTAAAACAGCAGCTAGTGGAAAACACTTGGAGCAAAGCGCTGTCTACCCTCTTCCACATACATGACCTCGCAGAAGCCCATGATTGGCTAGAGAGAGAGAGAGAGAGAGAGAGAGAGAGAGAGAGAGAGAGTATGCCCCTCCCACCCAGAGGGCCTGCAGCATCGTCGGGATTGGAACTCGCGAACTCCGGACGATAAAAATACTAGCATGTGATAACGCCCAATTAGCTTAATTAGTAATCAGTAATTAACCGCACTAACGACGTCCTAGCAGATATTTCTAAACATATACGCACGAATATAACTATGGTAAAGAGGACACTGAGAGGAAACTCAGAGACTCGTTTTTATTTTATTGCTTATATTAATATTAATATTCACTTTAATATTGAATAAGAATTTAAAAAAGACTATTATTTATTTATTTTTGTTGTCAGATTGCAGTGTTGTCTCGGTACACGTTTCCACGCTCTGCTAAAGACAGCGTGCTAGTTTCCTCCGCTGCAGTTCAGCCTAATCGAAGCCTCCGAGACTTTTTCCTCCTTTAATCGTTCTTCAGCAGCTCGTTCGTCCATTATTCTTTCCCCTGACGCGGTTTCTCCGTGCGCCTAATGGACCGGACGCTAACATCTAACATAAAGTGCTGTGGGTTTTGAGGAGGTTTTCCGAGGCCTGTGCTTGAGCGCTGGGCGGAAAGATCAATCTCTCCACCACTTCCTCCTCTTTCTTTTTTTTTTTTTCTGAGGAATATAATACTCATTGTTAATACCTATAGGACATATTGTTAGGTTTATATTGGGCAGTCCCAATTTTGCTGTCGCAGAAATTAGCGCAAAATCAACGATATGTAAATATAAATATTTAAATATGTTAAATTCCCGAGTCCGAAGGTGTTGATTACATTTTTTAAAATATTAATGCACTCGTTATGGTTTCTATAGTAACAGCTGATTGATCTGATTAAACGCTTTAACGCGCGTCAGTTATATAATGAAGTCAGATGTTTACTCGTCGACGTGGTGATTTGCAGGGGTTTAGGTTTCGCTTTGTGAAAGTCAGTAAGTTTGTTGTTGTAAAACTCCTCGGTCCTGCAGACGAGTCTCGCGATCGAGTCTTCCATATGCATAAACGTCGCTGTGAAAAGTTACAAAGCGTGGCGCATCGTTCAATAACTAATAAAAAGTTACAGTCGCCGTGGTTTTACTCGCAAACTACTGAAAAATACTCAACGTTTAACGTTGCTTTAGTCTGTTTATTTATTTGCTTATCTATATTTATTATTATTATTATTATTATTATTATTATTATTTGGGCAGCTGCATTTGCAGTTAAATGAATCCTGAAAGTCGGACACACATGAGTCATGAAGCCTGGTCAGCTCACGTGAGTCCAGATGAAATAAATGATCTTTTCAGCGTTTGAAGGGGAAAAACAACTTTTTTTAAAAAGAAAAGCGACAGAAACCGGGCCGTGTACGACATCGAGGACGTTTCTAGGGTCATGGCAGAGTAAGGAGAGACTCGGTCCTGACTCTAATGACTCTAATGTAACATGAAAGGCAATAAAAAAACCCCAAAAAAACCCCAAAGAAGCTAAAGGCGCTGAAACGACTCGTAGGTTCATTTACATTTTTTGCATAAAAGGTTTGCAGCATCGAGCATTTAAGCGATTTATAGAAGAGCTTTGGAGTCTCTTTCAAAAACACGTCCTGGTTCTGGTTCACGTCCTGGTTCTAGGACGGGCTAAGAGTACTGTCGAGCTAGAACCCTGCTCGAAGGCCAGGAAGGAAACACGCAGGGATCAGAGATTAAAGTGTTTGGTGAAGAGGAACGTCTTTAGTTTTCATTTTTCCACCCGGGGGAATGATCTGGGGTATCAGAATCGGATATGGGTCAGGTCTTGTGTGGTATATGTAAACACAAAAAGGTTTGTGATCATCAGACTCGCACTACACGGATGTAAACGCAGCCCGAGCGCCGTGTTGTAGTTTGTTTGTTGTTTGTAAACGCTAAACATGGTGGGTCTGGGACCAATCAGAAGCTCTCGCAGGTTTACACAGAGCTCGCGGCCAAGTCGACACAGAATGAATCACTGTCGCAGTATGATGGAGCGCACACACACACACACACACACACACACACACACACACACACACACACACACACACACTCACTCACTCCGAGAGAGAGAGAGAGAATATGTAGGAGAGTTTCCTGAACCCTGACACACTCCACTGCTGGCTCTGGCTATTTTCTGCATCACAGAAGCGAGAGGGAGGAGTATTTTTAACTCCCGGCATCCTGAATGACAGGAAGTGCTCTGTCTCCATGGCGACCCTGGCTCCTCTTGGCGGGTCGATGGAGCTCGTGGGTGAGACGTGACAGAAACAGCTGGAACACAGCTGCCTGTCATCTCCGAGCACGGTTATTAGCATCAGGGGGGACAGAGAGATGGCTTCAGGAAACAGGGTCCTGCCGGTCATCGCCGATGACACAGTTCAGATGTTGCTACGGTGACGAGGGAGGCCGGTCGGGATTGGTGCTTTTGTAGCGCCGGGGCAACAGGCTGCTGCGTGACGTGAAGATTACTGTGGTCAGAAAACAGAACAGCAGTGATGCTGGAGAGATCTCCTGTTAGAGAGGAGGAGGAGCCTCTGTCTGTGTCCAAGTAATAGTCTCTCTCTCACTCACTGTCTCACCCTCTCTCACTCTGTCTCTCTCACTCTCTCTCTCTCTCTCACTCACTGTCTCACCCTCTCTCACTCTGTCTCTCTCACTCTCTCTCTCTTTTACTCACTGTCTCACCCTCTCTCACTCTGTCTCTCTCACTCTCTCTCTCTCTTTTACTCACTGTCTCACCCTCTCTCACTCTGTCTCTCTCACTCTCTCTCTCTCTCTCTTTTACTCACTCTCACTCTCTCTCACTCTGTCTCTCTCACTCACTGTCTCACCCTCTCTCACTCTGTCTCTCTCACTCTCTCTCTCTTTTACTCACTGTCTCACCCTCTCTCACTCTGTCTCTCTCACTCTCTCTCTCTTTTACTCACTGTCTCACCCTCTCTCACTCTGTCTCTCTCACTCTCTCTCTCTCTTTTACTCACTGTCTCACCCTCTCTCACTCTGTCTCTCTCACTCTCTCTCTCTCTCTCTTTTACTCACTCTCACTCTCTCTCACTCTGTCTCTCTCACTCACTGTCTCACCCTCTCTCACTCTGTCTCTCTCACTCTGTCTCTCTTTTACTCACTGTCTCACCCTCTCTCACTCTGTCTCTCTCACTCTCTCTCTCTTTTACTCACTGTCTCACTCTCTCTCACTCTGTCTCTCTCACTCTCTCTCACTCTGTCTCTCACTCTCTCTCTCTCTTTTACTCACTGTCTCACCCTCTCTCACTCTGTCTCTCTCACTCTCTCTCTCTCTCACTCACTGTCTCACCCTCTCTAACTCTATCTCTCACTCTCTCTTTTACTCACTGTCTCACCCTCTCTCACTCTGTCTCTCTCACTCTTTCTCTCTTTTACTCACTCTCACCCTCTCTCACTCTGTCCCTCTCACTCTCTCTCTCTTTTACTCACTGTCTCACCCTCTCTCACACTGTCTCTCTCACTCTCTCTCACTCTGTCTCTCACTCTCTCTCTCTCTTTTACTCACTGTCTCACCCTCTCTCACTCTGTCTCTCTCACTCTCTCTCTCTCTTTTACTCACTGTCTCACCCTCTCTCACTCTGTCTCTCTCACTCTCTCTCTCTCTCTCTTTTACTCACTCTCACTCTCTCTCACTCTGTCTCTCTCACTCACTGTCTCACCCTCTCTCACTCTGTCTCTCTCACTCTCTCTCTCTTTTACTCACTGTCTCACCCTCTCTCACTCTGTCTCTCTCACTCTCTCTCACTCTCTCTCACTCTGTCTCTCACTCTCTCTCTCTCTTTTACTCACTGTCTCACCCTCTCTCACTCTGTCTCTCTCACTCTCTCTCTCTCTCTTTTACTCACTCTCACTCTCTCTCACTCTGTCTCTCTCACTCTCTCTCTCTCACTCACTGTCTCACCCTCTCTAACTCTATCTCTCACTCTCTCTTTTACTCACTGTCTCACCCTCTCTCACTCTGTCTCTCTCACTCTTTCTCTCTTTTACTCACTCTCACCCTCTCTCACTCTGTCCCTCTCACTCTCTCTCTCTTTTACTCACTGTCTCACCCTCTCTCACACTGTCTCTCTCACTCTTTCTCTCTTTTACTCACTGTCTCACCCTCTCTCACTCTGTCTCTCTCACTCTCTCTCTTTTACTCACTGTCTCACCCTCTCTCACTCTGTCTCTCTCACTCACTCTCTCTTTTACTCACTGTCTCACCCTCTCTCACTCTGTCCCTCTCACTCTCTCTCTCTTTTACTCACTGTCTCACCCTCTCTCACTCTGTCTCTCTCACTCTTTCTCTCTTTTACTCACTGTCTCACCCTCTCTCACTCTGTCCCTCTCACTCGCTCTCTTTTACTCACTGTCTCACCCTCTCTCACTCTGTTCCTCTCACTCTCTCTCACTCTGTCTCTCTCACTCTCTCTCTCTTACTCACTGTCTCACCCTCTCTCACTCTGTCCCTCTCACTCGCTCTCTTTTACTCACTGTCTCACTCGCTCTCTGTGTCTCTCACTCTGTCTCTCTCACTCTCTCTCTCTCTTTTACTCACTGTCTCACTCTCTCTCTGTCCCTCTCACTCTCTCACTCTTTTACTCACTCTCTCTCTCTCTCTCACTCGCTCTCTCTGTCTCTCTCACTCTCTCTTTTACTCACTGTCTCACTCTCTCTCTCTGTCTCTCTCACTCTCTCTCTCTTTTTTACTCACTGTCGCACTCTCTCTGTCTCTCACTCACTCTCTCTTTTACTCACTGTCTCAGCCTCTCTCACTCTCTCTCTCACTCGCTCTCTCTTACTCACTGTCTCACTCTTTTACTCACTGTCTCACTCTCTCTCTCTCTGTCTCTCTCACTCGCTCTCTCTCTTTTTTACTCACTGTCTCACTCTCTCACTCTTTCTCTCTCTCTCACTCTCTCTTTCACTCTCTGTCTCACTCTCTCTCAAATTCAAACGAGCTTTATTAGCATGACTCTGGTAGAGTATTGCCAAAGCATTGGCCATGAAATAAACAAATATGCACGCACATAAATAAATCAAAACAATCAGATAAGTCAAGAATCGAGTCTTACAAATATATACGGCAAGGAAACGATCACGCGAAGACAAATGTAAATGTTTGTACACCCACTCAAACACTTGGAAGTGTGAGAAGGTGACTGAGGGTAGACGTGTCCACTGGCCGTGTCTCTGAGCTCCGGACAGGTAATATTGTCTCAGGTATTCTGTTTGCAGCTCCAAATAGGGTTCGTTTTCTCTTGTGATGTGGTGACCTCTTTCCTTTA
>NC_071276.1:20079978-20192478 GCF_023375685.1 Ictalurus furcatus | reverse complement strand
ACATGAAGACCAGAGAGCTGTCTATGGGAGAAAAGCTGTTTTGAAGCCGAGAAAAGAGGGAAAATCTATCCGAGTTGTTTTTTTCCCCAAAAAGCTCAGTTTTCACTGGACAAGAACACCGTCTCAGTGTGGAGAGAAGGCCAGAACTCCGAGAAAAATATGCGTTTTCAGATTTATTTGGATTAATGTGGACGTTAATAGAAGCACTGTGGTTGAAATGAAATAAAAAAGCCTAGCTTGTGTTGACAGCTCCTCTTACAAGGATTATAATTAGAGAATAGTGGCTGATCTAAATATAGAGTTCCTCACCCAGCTGGGAATGCCATGAATAGCACTCTTTCTCTGATCACCCTGTGTGTGTCTGTGTGTCTGTGTGTGTGTGTGTGTGTGTGTGTGTGTGTGTGTGTGTGTGTCTGTGTGTGTGTGTGTGTGTGTGTGTGTTACAGGGTTCTGCATGTTCGTATTGAGCTTGGTGAAGAAGCACTACCGGCTGCAGTTCTATATGGTAAATTCGGTTGTTATATAATCAGCTAGTTATTTTGTACATAAAATCTAAAAACAATATTTGAACATTTATAATGTGGGGGGTGTGTGTGTGTGTGTGTGTGTCCTGTGCAGTTCGGTTGGACCCACGTGACTCTGCTGATCGTGGTCACTCAGTCCCATCTCATCATCCACAACCTGTTTGAAGGCATGATCTGGTCAGTACTGACCCTAACACACACACACACACGCGCACAGACTCAGACTCACAGGGTAAAAAAACCCTGTACTTGATATTTCAATCAGTGGGGAAAAAAGATCCTGTGAGACGCATGAGGCCTCAATAATTCCCTTATCCACGTATCGTACGATATAAGGACGTGACCTCGGACGTTTTTGCCGACCTCGATATCGCCCGTTGTGTTTACACGCGTGACGGTTTACATAAGAATGAACGTCTCCAGCATTTTAGCCGTTCACGCTGCTTCTGTCCTCTCGTCTGCTCCCGGGCTATCGAATTAAAATTCCAACTTTTCATTGAATTTAAGATGAAAACGCACGTTCGAATGTGAAAACTGTGTGCATGGAGCAAGCACTAGCAGCGGTTTTCATTAAAACATACTGTTGCAGGATATTATCAATGCACTAACAATGTTTTCTGAAGAGTAATCTAGAAAGAATAGTTGTAGTGTTTGTAATAATTCTGTGGTAGTCAGTGACGTGGTGGATCGAGCCGCTGAAGCTGCGTGAGCTGAAGCTGAAGACTGAGTGAACCGTAAACTGAAGCGCTTTACTAACCGATTAATTAACGCATAAAGGATATAAAAAAATTACATTCCATCCATCCAAATATCTCTCCACCCATCCATCCAAATATCTCTGCATCCATCCATCCAAATATCTCTCCATCCATCCATCCAAATATCTCTCCATCCATCCATCCAACTATCTCTGCATCCATCCATCCAAATATCTCTCCATCCATCCATCCAAATATCTCTCCATCCATCCATCCATCCAAATATCTCTCCATCCATCCATCCATCCAAATATCTCTCCATCCATCCATCCATCCAAATATCTCTCCATCCATCCATCCAAATATCCATCCAAATATCTCTCCATCCATCCATCCAAATATCTCTCCATCCATCCATCCAACTATCTCTGCATCCATCCATCCAAATATCTCTCCATCCATCCATCCAAATATCTCTCCATCCATCCATCCAAATATCTCTCCATCCATCCATCCATCCAAATATCTCTCCACCCATCCATCCAAATATCTCTCCATCCATCCATCCAAATATCTCTCCATCCATCCATCCATCCAAATATCTCTCCACCCATCCATCCAAATATCTCTGCATCCATCCATCCAAATATCTCTCCATCCATCCATCCAAATATCTCTCCATCCATCCATCCATCCAAATATCTCTCCACCCATCCATCCAAATATCTCTCCACCCATCCATCGAAATATCTCTGCATCCATCCATCCAAATATCTCTCCATCCATCCATCCAAATATCTCTCCATCCATCCATCCATCCAAATATCTCTCCACCCATCCATCCAAATATCTCTCCATCCATCCATCCAAATATCCATCCAAATATCTCTCCATCCATCCATCCATCCAAATATCTCTCCATCCCTTCATCCAAATATCTCTCCATCCATCCATCCAAATATCTCTCCATCCATCCATCCAAATATCTCTCCACCCATCCATCCAAATATCTCTCCACCCATCCATCCAAATATCTCTCCACCCATCCATCCAAATATCCATCCAAATATCTCTCCATCCATCCATCCATCCAAATATCTCTCCATCCCTTCATCCAAATATCTCTCCACCCATCCATCCAAATATCTCTCCACCCATCCATCCAAATATCTCTCCACCCATCCATCCAAATATCTCTGCATCCATCCATCCAAATATCTCTCCATCCATCCATCCAAATATCTCTCCATCCATCCATCCATCCAAATATCTCTCCACCCATCCATCCAAATATCTCTCCATCCATCCATCCAAATATCCATCCAAATATCTCTCCATCCATCCATCCATCCAAATATCTCTCCATCCCTTCATCCAAATATCTCTCCATCCATCCATCCAAATATCTCTCCATCCATCCATCCAAATATCTCTCCATCCATCCATCCAAATATCTCTCCACCCATCCATCCAAATATCTCTCCATCCATCCATCCAAATATCCATCCAAATATCTCTCCATCCATCCATCCATCCAAATATCTCTCCATCCCTTCATCCAAATATCTCTCCATCCATCCATCCAAATATCTCTCCATCCATCCATCCATCCAAATATCTCTCCATCCCTCCATCCAAATATCTCTCCATCCATCCATCCAAATATCCATCCAAATATCTCTCCATCCATCCATCCATCCAAATATCTCTCCATCCCTTCATCCAAATATCTCTCCATCCATCCATCCAAATATCTCTCCATCCATCCATCCATCCAAATATCTCTCCATCCATCCATCCATTCCAATATTTCTCCATCCATCCATCCATCCATCCATCCAAATATCTCTCCATCCATCCATCCAAATATCTCTCCATCCATCCACCCAGATATCTCTCCATCCATCCATCCATCCATCCATCCAAATATCTCTCCATCCCTTCATCCAAATATCTCGCCATCCCTTTATCCAAATATCTCTCCATCCATCCATCCAAATATCTCTCCATTCATCCAAATATCCATCCTAATATCTCTCCATCCATCCATCCAAATATCTCTCCATCCATTCATCCAAATATCCATCCTAATATCTCTCCATCCATCCATCCAAATATCTCTCCATCCAAATATGTTTCCATCCATCCAAATGTCTCCATCGATCCATCCAAATATCCATTCATCCACATGCATAAAGGATGTAGAAATGTACTTTGACATTCTAATTCGAAAGTCTGAATAATCTTAAGAATTACAAGTTCATTGCTCTTTGATAGAGTGTACTTGCGTTATTGTGCTGTTATTATCATTGTATCAGTGGTATAAAATGGGCTTAAGATGACGATAATATAATTTATATTTATTCATTTCTGGGACAGTTTATTGTCCAACAAAAGTAGTTACCATGACAGGCCTATTTTTGACCGAGTGTGTAAAGGCTAGTGGAGGAAAAACCTCAGCAACAACAGCAGCAATATGGATTCAGCGTTTCCCATCTCTCTCTCTCTCACACACACACACACACACACACACACACGTTTGTCGTATCAGAACGAGGCTGTGAATTGAGACAGGTGTGTTTGCGTACCTGCAGGTTTATCGTACCCATCTCCTGCGTGATCTGTAATGACATCATGGCCTACATGTTTGGATTCTTCTTTGGCCGAACTCCTCTCATCAAGGTGAGCTCTTTCGTATACGCTGCTCTTCGTTGGCTTTGATGATTTTCCTAAAACTTTTTTTTATGTAACAGTTTTGGTGTGTGTGTCCATCTTTTCCCTCTTCAGCTGTCTCCTAAAAAGACCTGGGAAGGATTTATTGGGGGATTTTTCGCCACCATAGTGTTCGGAATCCTGGTGAGTTAACCTGAACAGCGTTTAATCATCTTCTGAGGAATACTGTATACACACACACACACACTTCCGCCACAGTCCGAGCTTCACTGCAGCTCTGAATGCCAGATCAGCATCTTTTTTACATTTCTTTTCTTTTATTATAATTTTATCTGTTCGTTATTGAATTTGTGCATCAAATTAGCCAAGTAATAACGAATACCCTCTCTCTCTCTCTCTCTCTCTCTCTCTCTCTCTCTCTCTGTCTGTAGTTGTCCTATGTGATGTCAGGTTATCGTTACTTTGTGTGTCCAGTGGAGTTTAATAACGACTCGAACAGTTTCACGGTGTACTGCGAGCCCTCAGAGCTCTTCCAGCTGCAGGACTACACACTCCCCTCTGTCCTGCAGTCCTTCACTGGCTGGGTAACTCACACACACACACACACACACACTCACACACACACACACACATTTGCACTATGTATGGGCATCAGTATTTGGGCATTTGCAAGAGACAACAACGGTAGTTCTTGACAGTCATGTGAGTGTTACATGTGAATGAGCGTTTATTCATTCTGTCCATCCATCCAAATATCTCTCCATCAAATATCACTCCATCCATCCATCCAAATATCTCTCCATCAAATATCACTCCATCCATCCATCCAAATATCTCTCCATCAAATATCACTCCATCCATCCATCCATCCATCCAAATATCTCCATCAAATATCACTCCATCCATCCATCCAAATATCTCTCCACCAAATATCACTCCATCCATCCATCCAAATATCTCTCCATCAAATCACTCCATCCATCCATCCAAATATCTCTCCATCAAATATCACTCCATCCATCCATCCAAATATCTCTCCATCAAATATCACTCCATCCATCCATCCAAATATCTCTCCATCAAATATCACTCCATCCATCCATCCATCCATCCATCCATCCAAATATCTCCATCAAATATCACTCCATCCATCCATCCAAATATCTCTCCACCAAATATCACTCCATCCATCCATCCAAATATCTCTCCATCAAATATCACTCCATCCATCCATCCAAATATCTCTCCATCAAATATCACTCCATCCATCCATCCAAATATCTCTCCATCAAATATCACTCCATCCATCCATCCATCCATCCAAATATCTCCATCAAATATCACTCCATCCATCCATCCAAATATCTCTCCACCAAATATCACTCCATCCATCCATCCAAATATCTCTCCATCAAATCACTCCATCCATCCATCCAAATATCTCTCCATCAAATATCACTCCATCCATCCATCCAAATATCTCTCCATCAAATATCACTCCATCCATCCATCCAAATATCTCTCCATCAAATATCACTCCATCCATCCATCCATCCATCCATCCATCCAAATATCTCCATCAAATATCACTCCATCCATCCATCCAAATATCTCTCCACCAAATATCACTCCATCCATCCATCCAAATATCTCTCCATCAAATATCACTCCATCCATCCATCCAAATATCTCTCCATCAAATATCACTCCATCCATCCATCCAAATATCTCTCCATCAAATATCACTCCATCCATCCATCCAAATATCTCTCCATCAAATATCACTCCATCCATCCATCCATCCATCCAAATATCTCCATCAAATATCACTCCATCCATCCATCCATCCAAATATCTCTCCATCAAATATCACTCCATCCATCCATCCAAATATCTCTCCATCAAATATCACTCCATCCATCCATCCATCCAAATATCTCTCCATCAAATATCACTCCATCCATCCATCCAAATATCTCTCCATCAAATATCACTCCATCCATCCATCCATCCAAATATCTCTCCATCAAATATCACTCCATCCATCCATCCAAATATCTCTCCATCAAATATCACTCCATCCATCCATCCCGATTAAGGTCACAGTTACAGTAAGTTAGGACACTAAAGAGACCTTTCTACTGACTGTGAGAAACACCAGAAGAAAGATGTCCAGGGTTCCTGCTCACCTGCGTGAACATGCCAAAGACCTGCTGCAGGGAGGCATGAGGACCGCAGACGTGTCCAGAGCAATAAACTGCAATGTGTGTAATGTGAGACGCCTGAGACGTGCTACAGGGAGACAGGAAGTCTCAGGTGTTGCATCTTTTTTATGTTAATACAAAAATGTATGAAATTTGCAGAGGACGTTTCTTTGTTTGCTGAGTTTATATATCCAGTCATCCTAGTAACTCTCATCCATCTATCTATCCATCCTAATATCCAGCCTTCCATCCAAATAATCATTCATTCATACAGATCCATGCATCCTTTCATTGTAAACATTATACTTTCATCCAATACAAACAAATTGTGAATCTTTACAGAAACTGTAAAGTAGTCTCACCATCGTTAGTTTCTTTTTTAATGTAAAATTTGGCACAGTAGTATTTTGTGTAGGAGCTGTGTTCTGATTGGTCACAGTGGTATTGGGGGTGTGACAATTTGTATTTGATGAAATATTTACAATATGAGGATGCATGGATCTGGATGAATGAATGATTATTAGGATAGATAGATGGGTGGATGATCGATATTAAGATGAATGGATAGATAGATGGATGGATAGATATTAAGATGAATGGATAGATAGATGGATGGATAGATATTAAGATGAACGGATAGATAGATGGATGGATAGATATTAAGATGAATGGATAGATAGATGGATGGATAGATATTAAGATGAATGGATAGATAGATGGATGGATAGATATTAAGATGAACGGATAGATAGATGGATGGATGATAGATATTAAGATGAATGGATAGATAGATGGATGGATGATAGATATTAAGATGAATGGATAGATAGATGGATGATAGATATTAAGATGAATGGATAGATAGATGGATGGATAGATAGATGGATGGATGATAGATATTAAGATGAATGGATAGATAGATGGATGGATAGATATTAAGATGAATGGATAGATAGATGGATGGATGATAGATATTAAGATGAATGGATAGATAGATGGATGGATGATAGATATTAAGATGAATGGATAGATAGATGGATGATAGATATTAAGATGAATGGATAGATAGATGGATGGATGGATATTAAGATGAATGGATAGATATTAAGGTGAACGGATAGATAGATGGGTGTATTGCTGATCTTTGGCGAAAGCGCTCTCTGAACTCTGAATTTTTTTTCAAAATGTGTGAAACTCGCTTCCTTCTCCACCCATCACGCATTTCCTCAGATGACACGTGGAAACCTTTTCCTAACAGTTCAGGTGCAGAAGTGAGAGAGTGTTCTGTCTGTTTCAGACCACGGTGAAGCTCTACCCCTTCCAGATCCACAGCATCGCTCTGTCCAGCTTCGCCTCCATCATGGGCCCCTTCGGAGGATTCTTCGCCAGCGGGTTCAAGAGGGCCTTCAAGATTAAGGTTCGAGATAAACCTGTTCATGGGCTCTTTTTTCATATATATATATGTATATCTGATCTAAACCTGTCCGATCTGTGGCGTCCTGTGACCTGCTTGTGGGATAAATATAAATGCTATACAGCCTTTACTTCCTGAATGAACTGAACCGTGCTCTGCTCTGCTGCAGGACTTTGCCAACACCATCCCTGGTCATGGAGGAATTATGGATCGCTTCGACTGTCAGTACCTCATGGCCACCTTCGTCAACGTTTACATCGCCAGCTTCATCAGGTCCGTCTTTCAGCCCTGCCGTGCGGGGGGTTAGGGCTATAGGACCACGAGGAACACCTCATTCTGCTTAAACACACCGAGGAATATTTTTGGATTAAAAAAAAACTACAAAAGTGGCATTTTATAGTTTAATTATAAAATAATAACAGTTGACCAAAAACACACTTCCCCTGTAGAGCATGAAGCTGCATTAAAGATTTATAATCAGAAATCGAGATGTAATGGTACGGGATGTATAACGTTTTCCTCTCCGTCTCTCTGCAGAGGTCCAAACCCAACTAAAGTGATCCAGCAGTTGCTCGCCCTGAGACCGGACCAGCAGCTGTACATCTACAACTCTCTGAAAGCCCACCTCACCGAGAGAGGCCTGCTCGGGGCGCTGGAGGAGGCGGCCTAAACCCTGAACCTGCACTGAAACCAGATGGAGCCCTGAGAGCCAGAGAGAGAGAGAGAGAGAGAGAGAGAGAGCAGGAGAGTCAGGGGGTCATGGGGTCACGGTGTCAGCCTGGAGCAGGAGCCGTGTGGAGGTGGGAGACACGAAGATCCAGATCAGGAAAAAGAAAAAAAAACTAAACTAAAGCCTTGGGTCATTCCATTTTGTGTGTGTGAGTGTGTGTGAGTGTGTGTGTGAGTGTTAAGAAAGAGAGTGTGTGTTAGCATTTAGTCAGTGTTTATTATTATTACTGGGTTGTTGTTTTTTTTGTAAGTGATATACTGTACGTTTTTTCTTTTATACCAGATAAGATGAATATTATACACAGAGTGACACGTCCTACATTTTCTTCCATTGTGAGTCTCACACACGTGTAAAGTTTATCTAATATCTGTGTTGTGAATATTTTAGGGTATGTATACATTATATATATATTATATTATATTATAATGATTATAATTCTACTTAGGGTGCAGATGTTTATGTATTTTATTTAGTTTTTAATGCTCTGCTCTGCTCGCAGCACTGTTAATTCAACCTCACGTGTAGTTTTACACTCGCGATCATGTCCTGGGGAGAAGACGCAGGTTTGGTTTTGTTCCGTCTTACTTTCCCTGGTGGTCATTTTGGAAGTCGTTTCATCGTCGTAAAGACGTTAATCGAACAGTGAGGGATTTTAAGCGGTAAAGAATTAAAGGAACAGTAAAACACATATAGTAGATAAGGCAGGATATGTTTGGTGTGTGACGTTTGTGTAGCTAACAAGTAATTATTATGGAATGAAAGACAACCGGGTGTGGTGTTAGGAAAATAACCCACAGCTGGTATAGTGTGATGTGATGTCGATTATCTTCCCCTATCGGCACATCCTGATGTGTTCTATTCCTTTTACACCACAGCGATTTCCCAACAGTTACCTTTGTCATTCATTAAAAATAGACACGTGCATTTTTCTGTTTGTATTTACATTCAGCGTTGTTGGAAACGAGATATTTCCTGTTCTCACTGACGTTCTAGCAGCTCTAAACTCGTTCCCTCAGCAGCACCTCTCTTTATTTCTCTCTCTTTCTCTTGAAGTGAATGAGACGAAAAAGAAAAACACAGCTCGTCGCGTTGCCAAGAAACCGCAACGAAGCGTAAACTCCTGTTACAGAGAGCTGACACTGGAGACTCCTTCCATACATGTCACAAAAACACATTTGTCCTTACAGGAAACTTACAGCAACAGATCAACGACGACACGTTTTTCAGTTTACGTGGAGCAACACACTCACTTCACAAGCCAATCGTTTGGGGGAAACAAAACAAAACCCCGTGAATCACTTGCGTGATTAATGTTTAGGCCACGCCTCCTGGCGCAGAGTGACATCACAAACTACGGGTCGAGGAAGAAAGAGCTTTCGACTCTTTTATAGATGAACTCATGCCTAAAATCTTCCCCAGCGTGTTCTTTCTCCTGTACAAAGCTAACAAATCGATCTAAACACCAGACATGTCTTGCCCTTACTTATATCCTGGGAAAGGAATATAAAGTGATCTCAATATAAACCTGGAGACGCATTTTTAAAGATACTTTTACTATCGGATGCACCGTATGTCTGTTTGCGTGCTGTGCTCTTCATCTGGACGTGTTCAGTATTAGCTTAGCGCTCTGATAATCACTGCGTTCGCCATGAACCGGAATGTCCTCGTGGGGTTTTTTTTGTTGTTGTTGTTTTGTTTTTTTTGGCTTTTCCCACTTGTGCCCTCCCACGTGTCGCATTTGATTGTTACAGCCGCTGATGTGTGATGCGGTCGAGTAGGTCACGCGATGTTTTTGTGTTTACTTGTGTTGTATCAGTGATCCGTGTAGACACTGGTTTAAACGTCCTGTGGTATATATCCAGGAGAAAAAGAAGGTCAGCAGTGCAATAACTCCTCACTGAACGCTCTACTTCTGTACCTCACATCTCTCATGTCATTGTGTTTGGGGTTTTTTTTTTTTCACACGTCTGTGCTGCCATTCACAACATTTCTGTCGTGTGCCACTTTCACTCCATTTTCAAGGCGGGTTATATTTCCGTTCTAGCAGTTTCTAGCGTGATTTGCTAAATTGTTTTCATTTATTTGAACGCAAACTGCGATAGGCTTAATTCTTTTTGCGTTCGCGGCAACGCGAGCGGCTACGCTCTTCATCACGGACACCAGATATGATTCGGCTGAACCGTTAGATAATCAGCACATAATGTGATTGGAAGTCATTTGTTGCACTTGCGGAGCATGATCCAGAACACTGTTCGCTAAATTCTTTTTGTTGTCAAAAAAAAAAAAAAAGATTCGTCCTGTGATCGTAAAACGTGATCGGCTACGATCTTTTATCGTGAAAACGATTGGCCACGTTTCTGAACATGGAATACGATCGGCCATTTTCTTTATCGTGAAAAAACATTAAAGAAGAAAACGAATTCTTTGTTCGTCGCGATGGTGATCTGTGATCGGCTAAGATCCTTATCCACTCAGGTTACGAAAGCTGTTTGTGTCCAGCTTGTCCAATTTAATCTGAACTGTAGACCGTTTATCAGGAAACTTCCACGCTTTTTACGTTCTAGCTTTAATAAACGGCTGATTTATGCCTTTACGACACGTTTCACAGTAAGAATGTAACCGTTCAGCCGAGGACGAAGCCGGTCTCTCAGATGTAGGCAAAAGGAATCATTTCTCTCACTTCTGTCCTGTTTGTACCCACAATGCACTGCCAAGCACCAAATAAAACTCCCAGCTACTGACGTTTCCAATGAAATGTTTGCGTTTTTGATTCCTCGAGTCCCATTAAGAGTCCATTCATAATGGTGAATTAAATCAAATATGTCAGTGTTTTTGGGCGGGGTCATATAGATGAACTCGGAGGTCCAAGCATGTGGAAATTCTCTGTGGAGTATAGTATGCAGAATGTAATTACTCGGTAATATCCGTAAATCATGCCGCGCTCCGAAGCCGTATACCTTCATGACATCATCGTGACACCATCATCACCTTTGTAACCCTGCAGGACCGTTCTCGTATAATTACTGAAGCAATGTGTTTTTATAGAGAAACTTTAAAAGCTGACAGTAGTACAGAGGGGATATATAGATATATATTTGGATAGAAATGGATTATTCTATTCGTAATTATGGATAGAATGTGTGTGTGTGCGCATGCGTGTGTGTGTGGTGTTTGGTGATAGATCGAGGCTGTTCTCAGGCTTGTTGATTGATTTGATTTGATTTTCCAGCTCGACTTTATAGACTTCTGAGGTTTAAAAAAAACCCAAAAAATCATCATAAACGTTTAATTGTTTGGATTTATTTCTGAATGACACACAGAAAGGCACATGCCTGGATCGTTAATGCTCAGAAAGGCCACAAGAGGGCGATAAAGCTCAGTCCTTCCTCACACTGACGTCCATCTTTTAAGCCCAAAACCACTCGGATCACCATCTAGTGACAATTCAGGAATGTTCCATTTACTAACCAGGTGCCATCTGCACTGATTTACTTCTTGATGCTATTATTAATTACACTGGTGTTTTATTTATCTATTTCACCAAAATCCACCCTGTTCACTACCTAGTGCCCTGTTTATTTCTAAACTATCCAACCTACGCCTTGAGAAGCCCTTGAAGAACCCTTTTGATGGAATCCTGTACATCACTTCCAAGAAGACGGTTTCTAAAACTTGTCAAACAAGAAACCTTCTGGTGTCGAGTTCTGAATAGACCCTGTGAGGGTTCCACCGTAAGGACAGAACTGCAGTGCTTGCACAGTCTCAAGATTACTCAAATCTAGAACCTAGGGTTTTTGGTCGTCCATGTGGAGAACCCTTTGAAGGTTTTGCATCGAATTCTACTATCAGAAACATTTTCAAACTAGAACCCTTTTAGGAAGAAAATAACCATTGGAGAACCCCTGAAGAACATTTATACAAGTGTAGGAACACTTTTAGGACAAGCAGATAATAAGTCTATACAGTGCTAGGTGGAACCATTTTCTCTAAAACGGTAGTACTTGTATGATCTTAGAAAAAGAGATTAAATCCAGAACACTCCAGGGTTTTTGATTGTCCATGGGGGGAAATCTAGAACTGTTTTAGGAAGCAAAGAACCACCGAAGAACATTTTCTAAAAATATAAGCATTTATATGCATACAAGACAAATAAGTCTAAAGGGTGCGAGGTGGAACCCCCCCCCCCCCCCCAAAATCTGTAGTACTTGTACAGTTTTAGAAAAAGGGGTAAAATCTAGAACCTCTAAGGGTTCTTTGGTTGTCCTTTTAGGGGGAACCTTTGAAGGATTTAAACAGAACTTTACAACAGTGTATATGAGAGAGGGTTTCAAACTCAAACTCATTTAGGAAGCAAGGAACCCATTAAGGAACCCTGAAAGAACACTTCAAAGAGGGTAAGGTTTTACCTAGATGTTTTAAGGTTTCCCCTAGAGGGCCAAACCAAACATACCGGGTGCTAGGTTGAACCTCTCTTGCATGGAAACAATGCAGCGTGATGAGGCGGAATACCCACAATGCACCATGTAGTGAAAATTGTCTGGTTTGGGACACACACTGGGAGTTCTGCACTGGTTAAGGGCGCTATCTTTTTAAATGGGCACTATCTTGGAACCTTCTTGTACAATTTTAGAAAGGGAAAAAAGTCCAGTCTCAAACCCTTAAAGGTCCTTTGATTCGTTTTTCGGACCCATGACTATACAAAGAAGAACCCCTTGAAGAACCCTTCTAAGAATGTATGAATGTTTTAAGGGTTCCCTGAACAGGACAAACCAAATAACGGTAGGATGCTGGGTAGAACGTTATTTTTTTCTCAAAGCAATGTGTGCTAACGGGACAGAAGATCCACAATGCATCATTCCATGTAGGTGGCGTATGTAGGGAATAGGGTGTGATTTGGGACAATAACTGAGAACTGATTTACATCTGTGAGAACAGTTACTTTTTTCTGTTGGATTATTATTATTATTATTATTATTATTATTATTATTATTATTATTATTATTATTATTGTGCTCTGTGTTTCCGTTGTTGTTTTTTTTTTTTTTAAATGCAGTGATACATGTGCTCTTCCACAATCCTGTGCATTTGTATTACAGCCAATAAAATGGAAAGTTAAGTGTGTACTGTCCGTGTGTGTTTCTTCCTCCTGCGCTCTCGAACTTCCCTCGTGGAGGGCGGCTCGTAATCTCGCTCGGGGTTTAATTTCCTCTATTTACTAGAGTTGTGCTTACAGTGTGTCCTGCAGCTTCGAGGACATGCACACGGTTTACCCCGAGTGTGGTCAAGTGTGATTCATGACATCGGCTTTGTTGGTTTTGAGCTGAAATACAAGACGCATACGGAGCCATGTGAAAGCATTTGATTTCGTCCGTGTTTGAGTTCATCTCACACTAAACAGTTTTAGGTCTTCAACACCAAATGCATAAAAACATAAAACAAAGACGACCTGAGTAAACACACAATACAGTTTTTATGTATGTATGTATGTATGTATGTATTTATTTAATTGAAGGGGGAAAAAAATAATTATCCAACACTCGTGAAAAACTAATTGCCCCCTTAAACTTAAATTCTGGTTGCGTGACCTTTAGCAGCAGTAACTGTAACCAGCGTTTCCGATGGCTGGAGATCAGACTTTCACGGCACTGTGGTGGAATTTTGGTCCACTCTACTTTGCAGAGCTGCTTTAGTTCTGCCACACTGGAGGGGTTTCGAGCATGAACTGCCCGTTTAACATCCTGCCACAGCATCTCATTTGGGTCAAGTCAGGACTTTGACTACACCACTTTAAAACTTTTCATTTCTTTTAGTTATTCAGAGGTGGATTCACTCCTACGCTTTGGATCGTTGTCTTGCTGCGCTTGAGTTTCGACTTACGGACTGAAGGCTGGACTTTCTCCTTTAGGATCTTCTTGTAGAGAGCAGAATTTGAATTTTTGCGAGCGTGCAAGTTTGGTCTGAATATCACACATCTGAGATATCTTAAAGTCCAATCGATAAAATATACAGGTTTAGGGTACACACATTTCTACACTCACTATAATCCCACGGTCATGTTAGTGATGTCACAGCAGTGTTATAGTAATGTTAGTATAGTAGTAGTAATAATGGTATCTTGACAGTATAGTAACAGTATATAGATGGTATAGTAACAGTATCGCGAGGGTATAGTAATGGTACAGTAATAGTATAGTAGTGGTATAATAACAGTATAGTAACAGTATAGTAATGGGATATTAATGGTAATGTGATGGTCAAGTGATTTGTTGGAAACAAACCCTCAGATCTCAGCTTTTGAGTGAGATAGGACACAATAAAGTACACTCCTGGGTATGTCTTGAACCCACTGACCCACAAGGGGAATTTGGGGAAAATCTGAGAAAGTCGATTTTTTTGCAAAAAACAAACAAACAAAAAAAACACCACCACCACAACCCCTTGGACTTTCCCTGATCTTCTTCATGTTCGTGCAGCGGGTTAATGAGGCTGAACCGTAGCCATGAGCACAAGTTTGGTCTGAACATCACACTCCAAAGCTGAGACACCTTAAATTCCATTCAATAAAATATACAGCTTTAGCGTACACTCATTTCTACACCCACTATAATCCCACTGTCGTGTTCCAGTGGTGTTATAATGACCTTATAGTGATGGTGTAGTCAAATATCAATGTAGTGATGTTGAAATAATGTTATATTCAGGTTATTGCAATATATTAATGTTATTATGGTAATGGAAGTCACAGAATCGTGAATCTAAAAACACACAACCAGACCTTTATATACGTGCATCAGGTGATGAGGTTAAAATATGATGTATACACTCCGTATTTAGTGTTAGTGTGTATACATCATATTCACACGTTTAAGTTCCGAGCTGAACTTTATTATTATCCAGTATCAACCTGATACAGTTCATATTTTTATATTTGGAATCGAATTTAACATATAAAGACCGTGTGGTTTACTTACAGTGAAATATCACATCATAAAGTTTGTTTTCAAAAGATTCAGTACGCTACACGAGTAAAGAGGAGTAATAATCAACCGGTGACGTAAAATGAGAAATGAAACAAAAATGCACATAAATAAATGGGCATGACTATATATATATATATATATATATATATATATATATATATATATATATATATATATATATATATATATATGTATATATATATATATATATATATATATATATATATATATATATATATATATATATAAGGGCATGGGGCATGACTATATACTGTATATATACATATATATACATAAATCAAAGCCTTGTTCCAGTTGACTTTGAATAGAACCGTAACGTGTAGACCTCAGGATGAATGACTGCACACATGCGTGCTGCTTTGCTCATGCATGACCCAATTTACTCATATATAGAATTTTCTGCCTTCAGATTCTGTGGTGTCTTTGTTTGCCACCGACTTCCTCCTCGTTTTCAACAGAGCTGCGTTCTCACCCGCCTTAAACGTCCGCACCACTTCTCCAGAGCAGCTTCGCTCGAACCTGTGACTCGAGAGGAAAGCTAAGAGGAATGAACAGATAGAAGACGAGGGTTAAGTTAGGAAAATACCACGAAGAAATGATAGACGGGTGAGGTGTGGGGGGGTGGTGAGCGGGCAAGAGGCAACGTGTCGTGTGGTAGAAAACAAAACGTAAAAGAAAAAAAAGAAAAAAAAAACGAGAAGATTGAAAGGAAGGAGGAAGTGAGGGAGACAGCATGAGAGAGGCTGCGATGAGGGGCTAAAAATATGTACACTTGTAAAAAGTGTACAAGGTGTGTAAGTGTGTGGGTGTGTGTGTGTGTGTGTGTGTGTGTGTGTGTGTGTGTGTGTGTGATTAGATAGAGAGTGATATTTTTCCTAAATTAGTAAACATGTCTCTGAAGCTTCCGCGTAACTGGGACCTGACCACCCTCCGTGGTGAAACTACCAAAATAGGTGAGTGTGTGTGTGTGTGTGTGTGTGTGTATGTGTGTCAGAGTGTGTGTGTGTGTGTGTGTGTGTGCAGATGAGACCACCCTCACCTTTCAGTTGCCATTTGTCCTACACACTGTGAATTTTGTACATGTGTACCAGTACCTTCTACAGCAGAATGCGTTGGTGTAATGCAACATCATACGTGTACGTGTGTGTGTGTGTGTGTGTGTGTGTGTGTGTGTGTGTTTATTTGATGTAATGGACATCCTTGATTCCTAAAACTTCTGGAAACATAACCTTTGTTCATAACGTACCATGTGACGGCGCTGGTGAATTCTGGACTCTGATTGGTCAGAAGAGAAACTGATGATTAATCTTCTGCAGCTGCAGATCGCAGGATTATATTAATGCGCTCATCCTAATGTCATCTAACAACGTTAAGACGTTTGCAGCGGTTTATACGGTGAAGAAATGTTCTGTGAGGAGACGTGTATTTAGCGTTCGTGGAAGGAGTCTCCAGTGTCAGTGCTTTCTAACAGTCAGCGGTAACGTTAAGTTTTCCGAAAAAGAAAGGAAGGCGTTTCGTTTAATTTCGCATTAAACAGACGTATAAACGGATAAAAAGAAGTATGATGTTCTTTACCAAATCATCGTGTGTAATCGTGGCCAAATAGCTGCGGTGTAAGAGGAATAAAACACTACAGGGACGTGCTGTTAGAGGACAAGAATCAATTTCAGTTACTGGAAACAGGAACTTTGTGTCCGGACGCGTTAGTTTCCTGCAACCTGCTTGTTTCTTAGCGCTAGATTACAAATCTGGACATTAAACAGAGTATTTTGTGCGATTATTTTTACTTGCAGTGTGTGTTTTAAAGAAGTGAATAGTGCATAGTGTTGGCGCACACACACACACACACCCACACACACACACACACACCAGGCCTTTCTGATTTCCTCTGTGTGCGGTTAGAACAGCAGGAAGCTGATGAAAGCTCGATAACAGCAGAACAAACTACTGTTCAGTGTCACTTTAACATAGTTTAACGTTCAGTGTGTTTAGTGTAGGACAGAACTGCTGATTATATTTCACCGCCATCACGCACCTGCACACGGCCACTGACCTGTTAATCACACGACTGCTTCCTGTTATGGTTCATGTCAGACTGGGTGCTTTTAAGCAGCATTGAAATAAAGCAGTTTGCTTTCCAACATTCTTAGTCTATCTAGTAAAAATAATAATGCTAGAGGAGGTGAGTTAGGGTGTTAGGATGCTAGTGGTGGTGAGTTAGGGTGTTAGGATGTTAGTGGTGGTGAGTTAGGGTGTTAGGATGTTAGAGGAGGTGAGTTAGGGTGTTAGGATGTTAGTGGAGGTGAGTTAGGGTGTTAGGATGTTAGAGGAGGTGAGTTAGGGTGTTAGGATGTTAGAGGAGGTGAGTTAGGGTGTTAGGATGTTAGAGGAGGTGAGTTAGGGTGTTAGGATGTTAGAGGTGGTGAGTTAGGGTGTTAGGATGTTAGTGGAGGTGAGTTAGGGTGTTAGGATGTTAGTGGAGGTGAGTTAGGGTGTTGGGATGTTAGTGGTGGTGAGTTAGGGTGTTAGGATGTTAGTGGAGGTGAGTTAGGGTGTTAGGATGTTAGTGGTGGTGAGTTAGGGTGTTAGGATGTTAGAGGAGGTGAGTTAGGGTGTTAGGATGTTAGTGGTGGTGAGTTAGGGTGTTAGGATGTTAGTGGAGGTGAGTTAGGGTGTTAGGATGTTAGAGGAGGTGAGTTAGGGTGTTAGGATGTTAGAGGAGGTGAGTTAGGGTGTTAGGATGTTAGAGGTGGTGAGTTAGGGTGTTAGGATGTTAGAGGAGGTGAGTTAGGGTGTTAGGATGTTAGTGGAGGTGAGTTAGGGTGTTGGGATGTTAGTGGTGGTGAGTTAGGGTGTTAGGATGTTAGTGGAGGTGAGTTAGGGTGTTAGGATGTTAGAGGTGGTGAGTTAGGGTGTTAGGATGTTAGAGGAGGTGAGTTAGGGTGTTAGGATGTTAGAGGAGGTGAGTTAGGGTGTTAGGATGTTAGAGGAGGTGAGTTAGGGTGTTAGGATGTTAGAGGTGGTGAGTTAGGGTGTTAGGATGTTAGAGGAGGTGAGTTAGGGTGTTAGGATGTTAGTGGAGGTGAGTTAGGGTGTTAGGATGTTAGAGGAGGTGAGTTAGGGTGTTAGGATGTTAGAGGAGGTGAGTTAGGGTGTTAGGATGTTAGAGGTGGTGAGTTAGGGTGTTAGGATGTTAGAGGAGGTGAGTTAGGGTGTTAGGATGTTAGAGGAGGTGAGTTAGGGTGTTAGGATGTTAGTGGAGGTGAGTTAGGGTGTTAGGATGCTAGAGGAGGTGAGTTAGGGTGTTAGGATGTTAGAGGTGGTGAGTTAGGGTGTTAGGATGTTAGAGGAGGTGAGTTAGGGTGTTAGGATGTTAGAGGAGGTGAGTTAGGGTGTTAGGATGTTAGAGGAGGTGAGTTAGGGTGTTAGGATGTTAGAGGAGGTGAGTTAGGGTGTTAGGATGCTAGTGGAGGTGAGTTAGGGTGTTGGGATGTTAGTGGAGGTGAGTTAGGGTGTTAGGATGTTAGAGGAGGTGAGTTAGGGTGTTAGGATGTTAGTGGTGGTGAGTTAGGGTGTTAGGATGTTAGTGGAGGTGAGTTAGGGTGTTAGGATGCTAGAGGAGGTGAGTTAGGGTGTTAGGATGTTAGAGGAGGTGAGTTAGGGTGTTAGGATGTTAGTGGAGGTGAGTTAGGGTGTTAGGATGCTAGAGGAGGTGAGTTAGGGTGTTAGGATGTTAGAGGTGGTGAGTTAGGGTGTTAGGATGTTAGAGGAGGTGAGTTAGGGTGTTAGGATGTTAGAGGAGGTGAGTTAGGGTGTTAGGATGCTAGTGGAGGTGAGTTAGGGTGTTGGGATGTTAGTGGAGGTGAGTTAGGGTGTTAGGATGTTAGAGGAGGTGAGTTAGGGTGTTAGGATGTTAGTGGTGGTGAGTTAGGGTGTTAGGATGTTAGTGGAGGTGAGTTAGGGTGTTAGGATGCTAGAGGAGGTGAGTTAGGGTGTTAGGATGTTAGAGGAGGTGAGTTAGGGTGTTAGGATGTTAGTGGAGGTGAGTTAGGGTGTTAGGATGTTAGAGGAGGTGAGTTAGGGTGTTAGGATGTTAGTGGTGGTGAGTTAGGGTGTTAGGATGTTAGTGGAGGTGAGTTAGGGTGTTAGGATGCTAGAGGAGGTGAGTTAGGGTGTTAGGATGTTAGAGGTGGTGAGTTAGGGTGTTAGGATGTTAGAGGTGGTGAGTTAGGGTGTTAGGATGTTAGAGGAGGTGAGTTAGGGTGTTAGGATGTTAGAGGAGGTGAGTTAGGGTGTTAGGATGTTAGAGGAGGTGAGTTAGGGTGTTAGGATGTTAGAGGAGGTGAGTTAGGGTGTTAGGATGCTAGAGGAGGTGAGTTAGGGTGTTGGGATGTTAGTGGAGGTGAGTTAGGGTGTTAGGATGTTAGAGGAGGTGAGTTAGGGTGTTAGGATGTTAGTGGAGGTGAGTTAGGGTGTTAGGATGCTAGAGGAGGTGAGTTAGGGTGTTAGGATGTTAGAGGTGGTGAGTTAGGGTGTTAGGATGTTAGTGGAGGTGAGTTAGGGTGTTAGGATGTTAGAGGAGGTGAGTTAGGGTGTTAGGATGTTAGAGGAGGTGAGTTAGGGTGTTAGGATGTTAGAGGAGGTGAGTTAGGGTGTTAGGATGCTAGTGGAGGTGAGTTAGGGTGTTGGGATGTTAGTGGAGGTGAGTTAGGGTGTTAGGATGTTAGAGGAGGTGAGTTAGGGTGTTAGGATGTTAGTGGTGGTGAGTTAGGGTGTTAGGATGTTAGTGGAGGTGAGTTAGGGTGTTAGGATGCTAGAGGAGGTGAGTTAGGGTGTTAGGATGTTAGAGGAGGTGAGTTAGGGTGTTAGGATGTTAGTGGAGGTGAGTTAGGGTGTTAGGATGCTAGAGGAGGTGAGTTAGGGTGTTAGGATGTTAGAGGTGGTGAGTTAGGGTGTTAGGATGTTAGAGGAGGTGAGTTAGGGTGTTAGGATGTTAGAGGAGGTGAGTTAGGGTGTTAGGATGCTAGTGGAGGTGAGTTAGGGTGTTGGGATGTTAGTGGAGGTGAGTTAGGGTGTTAGGATGTTAGAGGAGGTGAGTTAGGGTGTTAGGATGTTAGTGGTGGTGAGTTAGGGTGTTAGGATGTTAGTGGAGGTGAGTTAGGGTGTTAGGATGCTAGAGGAGGTGAGTTAGGGTGTTAGGATGTTAGAGGAGGTGAGTTAGGGTATTAGGATGTTAGTGGAGGTGAGTTAGGGTGTTAGGATGTTAGAGGAGGTGAGTTAGGGTGTTAGGATGTTAGTGGTGGTGAGTTAGGGTGTTAGGATGTTAGTGGAGGTGAGTTAGGGTGTTAGGATGCTAGAGGAGGTGAGTTAGGGTGTTAGGATGTTAGAGGTGGTGAGTTAGGGTGTTAGGATGTTAGAGGTGGTGAGTTAGGGTGTTAGGATGTTAGAGGAGGTGAGTTAGGGTGTTAGGATGTTAGAGGAGGTGAGTTAGGGTGTTAGGATGTTAGAGGAGGTGAGTTAGGGTGTTAGGATGTTAGAGGAGGTGAGTTAGGGTGTTAGGATGTTAGAGGAGGTGAGTTAGGGTGTTAGGATGTTAGTGGAGGTGAGTTAGGGTGTTAGGATGTTAGTGGTGGTGAGTTAGGGTGTTAGGATGTTAGAGGAGGTGAGTTAGGGTGTTAGGATGTTAGTGGTGGTGAGTTAGGGTGTTAGGATGTTAGAGGAGGTGAGTTAGGGTGTTAGGATGTTAGTGGTGGTGAGTTAGGGTGTTAGGATGTTAGAGGAGGTGAGTTAGGGTGTTAGGATGCTAGTGGTGGTGAGTTAGGGTGTTAGGATGTTAGAGGAGGTGAGTTAGGGTGTTAGTATGTTAGAGGAGGTGAGTTAGGGTGTTAGGATGTTAGAGGAGGTGAGTTAGGGTGTTAGGATGCTAGTGGAGGTGAGTTAGGGTGTTAGGATGCTAGTGGTGGTGAGTTAGGGTGTTAGGATGCTAGAGGAGGTGAGTTAGGGTGTTAGGATGTTAGAGGAGGTGAGTTAGGGTGTTAGGATGCTAGAGGAGGTGAGTTAGGGTGTTAGGATGCTAGTGGAGGTGAGTTAGGGTGTTAGGATGCTAGTGGTGGTGAGTTAGGGTGTTAGGATGCTAGAGGAGGTGAGTTAGGGTGTTAGGATGTTAGAGGAGGTGAGTTAGGGTGTTAGGATGCTAGAGGAGGTGAGTTAGGGTGTTAGGATGCTAGTGGAGGTGAGTTAGGGTGTTAGGATGTTAGAGGAGGTGAGTTAGGGTGTTAGGATGTTAGAGGAGGTGAGTTAGGATGTTAGGATGTTAGAAGTGGTGAGTTAGGGTGTTAGAATGTTAGTGGAGGTGAGTTAGGGTGTTAGGATGTTAGAGGAGGTGAGTTAGGGTGTTAGGATGTTAGAGGAGGTGAGTTAGGGTGTTAGGATGTTAGAGGAGGTGAGTTAGGGTGTTAGGATGTTAGCAGTGGTGAGTTAGGGTGTTCAGGTGGTAATGGTGGTGAGTTAGGGTGTTAGGATGTTAGAGGAGGTGAGTTAGGGTGTTAGGATGTTAGAGGAGGTGAGTTAGGGTGTTAGGATGTTAGAGGAGGTGAGTTAGGGTGTTAGGATGTTAGTGGTGGTGAGTTAGGGTGTTCAGGTGGTAATGGTGGTGAGTTAGGGTGTTAGGATGTTAGTGGTGGTGAGTTAGGGTGTTCAGGTGGTAATGGTGGTGAGTTAGGGTGTTCGGGAGCTAGCAGGGATGAGTTATGGTTGTTCACTTTGTACTTTGGGATTGTGTGATTCTCTCTCTCTCTCTATCATTTTTTGGAATTTGTTTGGGTTGTGTCCTCACTAAGTGTGAAGGACGGGTGTGGTGGTCTATCAGACTGTAATGTGAGAAGTTTCCACTGCTGATACTGTTGTTAGGTGTGGAGCTTTTGAGCACCGTGACCTCTGTCGTGCACGATGCAGCAATTTCCTGTTTATCCACGATCTCTGTCTGCATCTGGCCTTTTCTCTAAACTCATAGGGTGTGTGTGTGTGTGTGTGTGGGTGTGTGTGAATGTGCATGTGCTTCATGGCTGGGTGGTATTCTCTTTGTTGGCTCACCCAAGTGCCGCTTTCACTTTCATTTTATTTACTCTTTGATTTATTCAGATTTATAATCTACTTCCAGTGATGGTGATTCATTTTAACTATTTTTTATTTTGTTATTTTATAATGAAGCCGTTTATCTCACAGCCGTGTGATCCCTACAGTTTCCAAGCGTACATGAGTAAGGATATGTTTTATGACACGTCATGAGAACTGTCACAATAGTCGATGTTGAAAATCGCTCTAGTCAGCATTCACAAAGTTTCATGAAAGGTTGTCATAGTAACTACTGATGATGTCTTTGGATTTAATAACTATTTATGATTATAGCAATTAGCAGCAGTGGTAACATGACATGGCTATGTCTTCGCATGTAACAGTATCAAGTTATTATTATTATTCCCATTAGTTGCTAAGACAGCTGCCGGTTATGACAGCTTATGTCAAGTGCTAATACTTAGCATGTGTTTCATAGCACATGTCATCATGACAAAATAAAAGTTAGCAAAAATTATCATGTGACATATGTGCTCATCACAATTAGCAATAATAACACATGATTGGTTCTGGACGTAAACTATTATGATGAACTCGTGAGAGCGGATGACACCCACCGTGACGTCTTTGACAAGACAAGTCAGTCTTGTAAGTTCACATCCGTAATATCACATCCATAATGTCACATCTGTACTATCACATCTGTAATGTCACAGCCGTAATATCACATCCGTAATATCACATCTGTACTATCACATCTGTAATGTCACATCCGTAATGTCACATCCGTAATGTCACATCTGTACTATCACATCTGTAATGTCACATCTGTAATGTCACATCCGTAATGTCACATCTGTACTATCACATCTGTAATGTCACATCTGTAATGTCACATCCGTAATGTCACATCTGTACTATCACATCCATACTGTCACATCTGTACTATCACATCTGTAATGTCACATCCGTAATATCACATCCGTAATGTCACATCTGTACTATCACATCCATAATGTCACATCCGTAATGTCACATCTGTACTATCACATCTGTAATGTCACATATGTACTGTCACATCCGTAATGTCACATCTGTACTATCACATCTGTAATGTCACATCTGTACTATCACAGCCATAATGTCACATCTGTACTATCACATCTGTAATGTCACATCCGTAATGTCACATCTGTACTATCACATCTGTAATGTCACATCCGTAATGTCACATCTGTACTATCACATCTGTAATGTCACATCTGTACTATCACATCCGTAATGTCACATCTGTAATATCACATCCGTAATGTCACATCCGTACTATCACATCCGTAATGTCACATCCGCAATGTCACATCTGTACTATCACATCTGTAATGTCACATCCGTAATGTCACATCTGTACTATCACATTCGTAATGTCACATCCGCAATGTCACATCTGTACTATCACATCTGTAATGTCACATCCGTAATGTCACATCTGTACTATCACATTCGTAATGTCACATCCGCAATGTCACATCTGTACTATCACATCTGTAATGTCACATCTGTAATGTCACATCTGTACTATCACATTCGTAATGTCACATCCGCAATGTCACATCTGTACTATCACATCCGCAGTGTCACATCTGTACTATCACATCTGTAATGTCACATCTGTACTATCACATCCGCAATGTCACATCCGCAATGTCACATCTGCACTATCACATCCGTAATGTCACATGTGTAATATCACATCCGTAATGTCACATCCGTACTGTCACATCCGCAATGTCACATCTGTACTATCACATCTGTAATGTCACATCTGTACTATCACATCTGTAATGTCACATCTGTACTATCACATCTGTAATGTCACATATGTACTGTCACATCCGTAATGTCACATCTGTACTATCACATCTGTACTATCACAGCCGTAATGTCACATCCGTACTATCACATCCGTAATGTCACATCCGTAATGTCACATCCGTACTATCACATCCATAATGAAACATCTGTACTATCACATCCGTAATGTCACATCCGTACTATCACATCCGTAATGAAACATCTGTACTATCACATCCGTAATGTCACATCCGTAATGTCACATCCGTACTATCACATCCGCAATGTCACATCTGTACTATCACATCCGTAATGTCACATCTGTACTATCACATCTGTACTATCACATCTGTACTATCACATTCGCAATGTCACATCTGTACTATCACATTCGTACTATCACATCCGTAATGTCACATCTGTACTGTCACATCTGTACTATCACATCCGCAATGTCACATCTGTACTATCACATCTGTAATGTCACATCCGTAATGTCACATCTGTACTATCACATCTGTACTATCACATCCGTAATGTCACATCTGTAATGTCACTTCTGTACTATCACATCCGCAATGTCACATCCGTAATGTCACATCCGTAATGTCACATCTGTACTATCACATCCGTAATGTCACATCTGTACTATCACATCTGTAATGTCACATCCGTAACATCACATCTGTACTATCAAATCCGTAATGTCACATCCGTACTATCACATCTGTAATGTCACATCCGTAACATCACATCTGTACTATCAAATCCGTAATGTCACATCTGTAACATTACATCCATAATGCTGTTATATAAACCGTTATACGTATATCTGTAATATATACACAACCATCTGACTTTAAGAAATGGTTCTGTGATTATTCTCTGAAATGCAAAGTGTCTCAGTGTTGTTTATATTTTGCACCGTGGCCTTTGGGGCATGCTCTCCCCCAACCGTGTGTACGTCTACATGTCCCTTTCCACCCATCTTACTTTTTCTCAACACCTACGTCCCCACCTACCTTTGACTTTTCCACTGACCCTCAGCGCCGCATACATCACTCACGATTTCAACAGAGTCAGCGTGTTGTTTTGAAACGACGTCTTTCAGGTCATATGATGACTGTTGTTTTGTTATTGAACAATCGTAGCCGGTTTAGAACAATCTAAACAGGAAGCTTCTTGGGTCAGGCTGTTTCCTACGTGGCCCACACAGCTGTAGAGCCTTTACGAAAATATCTACGGTTAACACCACTCTCTGCCTGTGGTGCACAGAGTTAGAGTGAGACTGCCACAAAACAGCACAGAGCTTGAACAGCGTCTGATTGTCAGTTTGATTTCTTTTCTCTATCTGTAAATCAGCGAGGTCTAAAAGCGTGATACCGGGGGAAGGAGGCGCTGGGTCGGGCCGCTCCGACGTTAAGAGGTCGATGGAGAAACCTTTGAAGAAAGGCTGGCTGAAGAAGCAGAGGTCGATCGTGAAGAACTGGAAACCGTGCTACTTTGTGCTGAGAGGGAACATCCTGACGTACCACAAAGACGACAGAGAGAGCACCGTACAGGTGAGAAGTGAAATTCGGTTTTATTTCTACAGCTCTTTTAGCAATAGACTAGGATCGGAGCTTTAGGGAAATCTGGATGTAGATTTAGATCGCTAAGGAACAATCCGGAGGCGTCAGCAGAGAGGAACAATTCGCTGAAAGCGCAGGATAGGGTTCATGATCGCTGTAGCAACTCTTAAGTACAAATCCACAGTACCCAGGTGAGATGGTGCACGAGGGTGAGACTTGTTTTTGTAAGTGCACATATTTAGGGTGTTCATGTGGGACCATGCACAGCAGCAGAAGGTGAGTCATAATTGCAGAAGGGCTATCAGGATAAATCAGGCAGGTCCAGAGGGTGAGATGAGCTGCAGGTGTACATATATGTGTAACTCGAAAAAGAACAGATTATTACCCCTTGTGCGTCCTTATGGACATTTTTGTCTTATTCATTTTTACAATCTTTTATTTTGCAAACAGAATAAATTTGGCAAAAGGTGTGTATTTTTTATTGGAATTCTAATATTTGACCCTCATTCGCTTTCATAAATCTATTTTAAACTAGGTACACAGAATAGTTACTCACTCAGGACCTTAAGGACAAAAACATTCTTTCATTGAAACCCATTCAAACTGCAATATTTAATCCCCGTGACGTTTAAGCATAAAATCATGCGTTCTGTGTTCATAGGATTTTATTTTGTTGACAAGGTTTTAAGCCTCTGGGGAAAATACAAGTGCAGCTCAAAAGATTTGAATATCGTGCAAAAGTTTGTTTTTTTCCCCCATAATTTAATTCGAAAAGTGGAAATTTCATATATTCTAGATTCGTTACACATAAAATGAAATATTTCAAGCCTTTTTTAAAAAAAAATTTAATCTCGATGATTACGGATTACAGCTCACGGAAATCGAAAATCCGGTATTTATAATACAGAACTGTCGCAGTGTCGCGTTCCTAGTGTCAAGCCACTCCTGAACCAGAGATAACGTCAGAGGCGTCTCACCCGGGATAAAGAGAAAAACAACTGGACCGCTGCTCAGTGGTCCAAAATCCTCTTTCCAGATGAAAGTAAACGTTGCGTTTCATTTGGAAATCAAGGTTCCGGAGTCTGGAGGAAGAGTGGAGAGGAACAGAATCCGAGCTGCTTGAAGTCCAGTGTGAAGTTTCCACAGTCAGTGATGATTTGGGTTGCCATGTCCTCTCCTGGTGTTGGTCCAGTGTGTTTTCTCAAGTCGAGAGTCGATGCAGCGTCTACCAGGAGATTTTAGATACTTCATGCTTCATCTGCTGACGAGCTTTATGGAGATGCTGATTTCCTTTTCCAGCAGGACTCTGCACCTGCCCACAGTGCCAAAACTACAAGTAACTGGTTTATTGACTGTGGTATTACCGTACTCGATCGTCCAGCCGACTCGCCTGACCCGAACCCCATAGAGAATCTACGAGAGACACCAGACCCGACAATACAGACAAGCTGAAGACCGCTATCAAAGCAACCTGGACTTCCAGAACACCTCAGCAGTGCCACAGGCTGATCGCCTCCATGCCACGCCGCACTGATGCAGTCATTCCTGCACAAGGATTAAAACCCCGACCGAGTATCAGTGCATAAATTAACATCCTGTTCACAAGGTCCACATTTCTGTGTTATAAATTCTTTACTCTGATATTCTGAGATACTGAATGTTTGGTTTGTGAGCTGTAACCCATAATCATCCAGAATAAAACAAAAGGCTCAAAATATTTCACTTTAATGTGTAATGAATCTAGATTATATGAAAAGTTCCACGTTTTAAAATTAAATTATGGAAAAAATGAACTTTTCCACGATATAAAATTTTTCTGAGATGCAGCTGTACACGCGTTTCCTTTGTTCTGATTCTGCTGTGTTATAGAGCGCTGCAGACCAGCTGAATAAATGATTGTTATATTATAATTGTATGTGTGTGTGTGTGTGTGTGTGTGTACATGGATATCAGAGTTGTGGTGTGAGTGTGTGTACTGAAAATTTGACGTGTGTGTGTGTGTGTGAACAGTTTGAAAGAAAGAAATGATATTGTACTGGAAATCACGAATCCCGCCCCATGTGTACGAGTCACAGGAGGTTCCTGAGCTTTGAAGATTTTTGCATTATTTAAAGAAACCGGCGTTTAAAGGGTTAAAATTCTGAAAATGAATGAACGTTTGGTAATTATGATCAGAACTGGCGCTGGTAAAAAGAATCCACGTCAGTGAAAGTGGAAAAAAAAATATTTCTATGACCTCTGTGGACCTATGTGTAACTTTTTTTTCATGGACACACAAGGGTTAAGTATGCTTTTATACTGCAAGGGTGTTGTGAGAGAGTGCAGGATTCCCCTTTACCCTCAAATGCAAAGGTGTCAACATTTATGGTTAAGCTACAGCATTTGCAATTTTTGACACCTCTCTTCAGCCATGCACAAGACGCCTGAAAACGTTGCTTTTCACACACATCGAATGCAAATAAAAATAACACGGTTACCAATTCACCGAAGGGGAAAGGACGTGAGAGAAGCACGTGTTTATGTAGCAGTGGACGGATTTTCTCTAGCGTAGCCAATCCATTTACAGCATGGTTTTGGACAGACTCTAACCTGAACTCAGGGTTGAACCGGAGACTCTGGAGCAGTGAGACCGCAACGCTAACATATAACGCTGTTTTCAAATAATAGTAAATAATAATAGTATATACTGTATTATTTATTTTTATTTACAAATATTAGTAAATAATAGTGTAAGTATGTAGTATACGGTATTTCTTCTTCTTCTTCTTCTTAATAATAATAATAATAATAATAATAATAAAGGGTAGTCAATTTTAGTATAGTACAATGTAATGTAATATAGTGTAGAAATAGTAAATAGTATAAATGCAATGTAGTAAATAATAATAACAGTAATTTAGTATAGTGTACTACTACTACTACTACTACTACTACTACTACTACTACTAATAATAATAATAATATGTAATGTAGTGTAATTTAGTAAATAATAGTATAGTATAATGTAGTATTGTGTAGTAATAGAAATAATAGTAGTATAGAATAAATGCAATGTAGTAAATAATAAATCTAGTGTAATTTGGTAAATCGTATAGTATAACGTAGTACGGTGTAGTGATAGTAATACGTTATAGAGTAGTAAATAATAATCGTATAGTATAATGTAGTACGGTGTAGTGATAGTAATACGTTATAGAGTAGTAAATAATAATCGTATAGTATAATGTAGTACGGTGTAGTGATAGTAATACGTTATAGAGTAGTAAATAATCGTATACTATAATGTAGTACGGTGTAGTGATAGTAATACGTTATAGAGTAGTAAATAATAATCGTATACTATAATGTAGTACGGTGTAGTGATAGTAATACGTTATAGAGTAGTAAATAATCGTATAGTATAACGTAGTACGGTGTAGTGATAGTAATACGTTATAGAGTAGTAAATAATCGTATAGTATAACGTAGTACGGTGTAGTGATAGTAATACGTTATAGAGTAGTAAATAATCGTATAGTATAATGTAGTACGGTGTAGTGATAGTAATACGTTATAGAGTAGTAAATAATCGTATAGTATAACGTAGTACGGTGTAGTGATAGTAATACGTTATAGAGTAGTAAATAATAATCGTATACTATAATGTAGTACGGTGTAGTGATAGTAATACGTTATAGAGTAGTAAATAATCGTATACTATAATGTAGTACGGTGTAGTGATAGTAATACGTTATAGAGTAGTAAATAATAATCGTATAGTATAATGTAGTACGGTGTAGTGATAGTAATACGTTATAGAGTAGTAAATAATAATCGTATAGTATAATGTAGTACGGTGTAGTGATAGTAATACGTTATAGAGTAGTAAATAATCGTATAGTATAATGTAGTACGGTGTAGTGATAGTAAAACGTTATAGAGTAGTAAATAATCATATAGTATAACGTAGTACGGTGTAGTTATAGTAATACGTTATAGAGTAGTAAATAATCGTATAGTATAATGTAGTACGGTGTAGTGATAGTAAAACGTTATAGAGTAGTAAATAATCGTATAGTATAACGTAGTACGGTGTAGTGATAGTAATACGTTATAGAGTAGTAAATAATAATCGTATAGTATAACGTAGTACGGTGTAGTGATAGTAATACGTTATAGAGTAGTAAATAATAATCGTATAGTATAACGTAGTACGGTGTAGTGATAGTAATACGTTATAGAGTAGTAAATAATCGTATAGTATAATGTAGTACGGTGTAGTGATAGTAATACGTTATAGAGTAGTAAATAATCGTATAGTATAACGTAGTACGGTGTAGTGATAGTAATACGTTATAGAGTAGTAAATAATCGTATAGTATAACGTAGTACGGTGTAGTGATAGTAATACGTTATAGAGTAGTAAATAATCGTATAGTATAACGTAGTACGGTGTAGTGATAGTAATACGTTATAGAGTAGTAAATAATCGTATAGTATAACGTAGTACGGTGTAGTGATAGTAATACGTTATAGAGTAGTAAATAATCGTATAGTATAACGTAGTACGGTGTAGTGATAGTAATACGTTATAGAGTAGTAAATAATCGTATAGTATAATGTAATGTAGTAAGTAATCAATCCATCCATCCCGCTTATCCTACTGGGTCACGGGGAGCACGAGACGGGGTACACCGCAGGACATAATCACACACACATTCACACAAATTCATACAGTACGACATGCCAATCAGCCTACTATACAAGTCTTTGGACTGGGAGAGGAATCGAACCCCTAACCCTGGAGGTGTGAGGTGAACATGCTAACCACAAAGCCACCGTGCGCCCTGTAGTAAGTAATGTAGAGCATAATGTAATGTAGTAAATGATAGTATAATGTAGTAGAGTATCCTGTAGTAACAGTAGCAGTAGTGTACATCACCTTGGTCTCACCTGCAGGTGGTCTGGATCGTGTGTGAATGCAGTGACCACTGAAACCTCAGCTGGAGACCACTGAGTGTCCGGTGCCTTCTGACCAGACAGCTTTTTAGGGGATTTATCTTTATTTTTATCTCACCTGACATGCAAACGTGTATATTATAGAAACCTGAGCCGAGCCTTGAACCGAAGACGACATCTTTAGATAGAGACACTTGCTTGCCAGCTCACTGAGCCACCTGAGTTTTCCTGACACTCGTCCTTCACTTGTGTCTGAAGCGTTTTCTCTGTATATATTTATGGCGTTTTTGGTAGACGCCCTTATCGACTTACATTTATCTCATTTATACAACTAAGAATTAGAGGGTTAAGGGTCTTGCCCAAGGGCCCATGAGTGGTATCTTGGCAGTGCTGGGGCTTGAACTCCTGACCTTCTGATCAGTGACCCAGGGCCTTTAACCACTGAGCCTCCACTATCCCTGTATCTAGTTCTGGTGAAGTGTAAGATTGCAGTTGGCTCGACTGTACACGTCCACCCTCTGTGGAGTGATGCTACAGGTTTGACTCTTGCCTGGGAAACAGATGCTCCTCCGTTGCTGTGGATTTAAGGAGCAAAGCCAGAAAATATTTCCAAATATAACAGCATCCGGTTTGATCCTGAGCTCGGGTTACTGTCTGTTCCACCACCACCCTGACCACCGTGACCAAGACCAGGAGCACTTACTGAACATTATGTATGAATGGACATGTCTGTGTCACTGTCTTTACCGGTGTACATCTTAAAAGCTGAGTTAATGCGAGACCTAGGTCACATGCAGTCACATTACCGAGGACAACTGAGGGACTCGTACACAACTATTACAAAAGGTGCACACTTTCACTGACGCTCAAGAGGGCAATATGTTGCATTAAGAGCCAGGGGGGTGTAAACTTTTGAACAGGATGATGGGTGTAAATTGTTATTATTTTTGTCTTTTGGGAAACATGTCAATATCTTACGTAGTTTCTGAAAGGCGGTACTAAATGAAAAAAAAAAAAAGAATTTTAAACAAAATAATAATTTACACCGATCTTCCAGTTCAAAAGTTTACACCCCCCTGGATCTTAATGCATCGAGTCGCCTTCTTGAGCATCAGTGAATGTTTGCATCTTGTGTAATAGTCGTGTACGAGTTCCTCGGTCGTCCTCGGTGTGAAAAGACGGATCTGAACATCATATAGTCGATGTTGGAAAGGGCTGAAATACGCAGAAGATGCCAGAAAAGTAAAGAACGTGCAGGACCTGGAGGATTTTTCTGAAGAACAGTGTGGGGTTTAACTTCTCAGGACAAACAAGGGACTCGTGAAGAACTCTCACACAACATAAACACATCGTGTCGTGGATCATCCAGGTAACGACACACGGGGTTAATAATCCAGCGATTTGCAGATCACCTCAACTGTATAATTTATCATTTCTAACATACAATTCCAACTTCAAACACCTACCTGAGCCTAACACCGTGACATCGTACTGTATCCCGAGGATGGACGTGATGGAGCTGCGACTATTTTTAGCTCTACACGTGAGAGACACTGCAACGCGTAGGACTTGTTCATTAATAATTAATAACCGCAGAACCATAATTTCATTATAGCGTCCTAGCACGTCCCGAAGAATTATATTCTTCTCGTACCACAGAGATCTGCTGACGCTCGCAATGTTTTTATTAATTAAATAACGTCACGTTGTACTTTTTTTTTTCCATTTATAGTTACATTTAATGTTGTGGAAGGTCCATGAAACCACTGAGTTCCTGTTCTCACTTCTGTTATCGCAGCTATAAACAGTCATTCCCTCACCAGCATCTTTTATCTCTCTCTTTAAAAAAAACACAGATTTTCAGCTGATTGTTACAAAGCGCATTAATAACCTAGAACCATGGTTCTCAAAGTGGGGTCTGTAAAACACAGCTGGGCTGTTTGGTAAATTCCTTCTTACAGTTTTATTATGAAACAAAATGATTGTTATTATTATTACGCTCGATTTTGCAGTGGCTTTTAAAAAAAACCCCAAAAAAACCCATACCTGCAGTCTTTCTCAGCGGTGTTTGTTGGTAAATGAAACCTTTTAGCTGTACTCATGCTCGACGCACGTGGATCGAAGAGGGCTTTGGCCGAACGCACGTTGCGATGACGTCACACGACGCGTCTCTGCCCAATTCTGCAGAAAACCTGCGGTGATTTTTTAAAAAAAATGTCAAGCTCCGAATAAAGTTTTCGTGATTTTGCGTTCATGTCCATGATCGCAAACTCATGGAATCCTCGAGGGACGGATTATTAGAGATTATTATAAGTTGGAAGAGTCATTTAATTCGAATTTTAAAATTTGAATCCAAAACCTTAATACCTCACAAATTTATTCGCATTTTAATCATTAAAACAGTTCAGGAATAAAATTTTTAAAAAATAATAAAAAAAAAACCCACTCCATGGCACCAATGAATAGACACATATTTTATTATACACATGTAGATAATGAGGCTAATATTTGAAAAGCTGGATCGTGTTCAATTTTTTAATGAGTTTATTCTTAATGAATTCATTTAAAGTCAATGGTTGCAAAAAAAAAAAAAAAAAAAGATCACAATCCAGCACTTCAGCTCGAGAAGATCGATTTCAGACAGTGATGCTGATTGTTGTCTGAATTTATAGAGTTATATCTCTGAGTCATGACTTTTTAAAAATCTTTCATTTCAGGGAACGATACCGCTGGGGGCCAGTCAAGTGAACGAGCTTCCCACAAACACAGATGACAAATTCATCTTCGAGATCATTCCACGTAAGCGCTTTTTCCCTCCCCACCTCCATCTCTTGTACTAGATCTATGACAGATCACTGACCTGATTTAGCTGCGTTTAATACACTCTCATACACTCAGGGTACTCTGAGGGTGTTAAAGCATAAAGTCCACTGACCTGTCACTCGCAGTAACTCACATTTAACTGGTTTTCCCATTACACAACAATCCTTTTTTAGTGCTTTTGCTCAGTAATGAGTTTATTCAGAGCTGGAGGAAATGAGACTTGTGATGTACCAGACTATATTTCACACATACGCAGTACATACTGTATTCAGACCTTTATATTTAATCACTTTTATCCACACTCGAGTATAATCCCAACATCATTACGGGTTTAGGAACTTGATTTAAAGTCCAAAAGTGAAGGTGTATTAAAGTATTATATAAAGGTTTTTGGTTAAACTTCAAGTGATGCTCTTTGCAAAAATTCTCAAAAATTTAGTTACGGGTGTAAGTGTATTAAAAATGAACGTAGCTTTTTATTATTATTTATTTATTTATTTAAAAAATTTTTTATAAAAAGGACAGATCATGATCATGGCTCTTAAAACAAGAACATACGGAATATTTACTACCAATTCGTGCTCGCACTGTGGCATCGTGGAACGTTATAGCAGCTATAAACAGTCGTTCCCTCACGAGCCTCAATTTTTTCTCTCTTAATAAGACAAAAAAAAAACCAAACAAAAAAAAAAACAACCCCACGTAGATTATCAACCGACTGTTACAAAGCACTGACATCAGAGACGCCTTCCGTAAATGTTCGATAAAACAGAAAACTTCACCATATCATTACATACGATTACCTCCGGCGTACACGCCCCGGTGGACGAGCTGCTCCTAGAACAGACCAGAAACGAGAACATATCAGAACTAGCTCGAGGGCGCTCTTCAGAAAGTCTTTATATTCCACACTTTATAACAATGTACACGCTATTCCTGACTCCTGGAGTGTGTTCTGTATGCAAAGTAACACGCAATATATTGAGTCCTTATACATATAGATATTTAATGTGTATTATATGTATATAGAAGTATTTTACATGTATTCGGGGGTGGGGGGTGGGGGGTTGTGCCTTCTACGGTATGACTTTTACACATTTAGAGTGTATTTTACATGCAGGAAAGTAAATGTAATGTATGTTTAATATTTTATCTAAGACAAAAGTCCTATGTTTGTGTCCTGTGAGCAGACTGCGCTGAAAAATGTCCTGTTCATGTGTAATTTATGCTACAACACTATACATTCATGTTCCCAGAGGAAAGATGATTAAATCCACAAAAGACCCAGTGAGAGACTCAGAAACGGGAGAGTTTGGTGCTTTTTGTCTGAGAGTGTACAGTATGTACTGTGCTACAGAGTTGTGTGTGTGTGTGTGTGTGTGTGTGTGTGTGTGTGTAGGAAGTAATGGGGACCGGGAGCGTGATGGCTGTGTTCTCATGGCAAGCAGTCAGAGTGAGATGGAGGACTGGGTGCGACTGATTCGCCGGGCCATCGGAGCTCAGAGCAGCGGAGGTACTGCACACACACACACACACACACACACACACACACACACGCACGCACACGCACACACTATACAACACCACTCTGTTTGGGGTCCTAACACACCAGGTTCTCAGTGTCTCACAGCTCTTCTGACCTGGATTAGGTGTGCTGTCACCACAAGGACCTGCATTCACAGGAAACATTTCTCCATATGCGTTCTTATGCGATCTCGCGTCCTTGTGAACTCGAACGCAAGAAATTATATGTTTATATATAAATAAAATTAAATAAAGTCTTTATAACCATATTGTCTGTTTAGAGAAGGACCTCAAGTCTCAGGTGCCCCTGGAGCAGAGAGGTTTAAGGGCCTTGCTCAAGGCCGACACCTTGGCAGCGCTGGGGCTTGAATCCTCGACCTTCTGATCAGTAACCCAGAGCATTAACCGCCAAGCCTCCCCCTGACAATACTGCCTCCTTCCTCCGCACATGATGTCCTGAAATTCATAATGAAAGTAACACATTGAAACATCGCCGCAAAAGTCCTTATAAATGCAACCGTTAATGACGAGGACGGAGGTGAAGTGGCTGGTTTCAGTGTTTGGTTTCGTATGAGCTCGTTCTGCCTTTCTGAGGATGTAATGACACAAAGATGGCCGAACTCCATTTTTGTTTTGACAGGGAAATAAAACAGTAATATAAAAAAAAACCCTCTGAAATGTTGACTTTAAATATGCAAATGTCAAGCAAAAACAATACGCACGCTAACAAAGAGGTAAGAAATAACAGGTGAGACTGCTAGAGGAAGCTATGACCATATAAGGAAAACAAGACTCAGGTCAGACATCACGCATCCTTCTTGGTCAATCAAAAAGAGCTGGAATTGTAAAGTAGAACTGAAATAAACGTCCTTGATGTTGAGTCGTTGTATTGGTCATAACGTGACGGTCATTTCCTGTGGAATCATGCTGCTCGAGGAGTTCTTTCCAAATGGGTTTTTCATGAGGAATGGGATGAGTTTTATACTTTGTAATTTAACATCGTAAAAATACAGTAAGATCACGGCAAGGAAAGACTTCATCTTCATACAGGAGATATATAAATCTCAAGGATTATAGATATATTTTTTAATATTAACATTTAAAAATTGGTCATGTCTTCAACAAAGAAAGGAGCAGTTATTCCAGGACACCAGCCTGATACGACACAAGCAGTAAAACACTCCATTTTGGGTGAGGTGATGAAGCAGGGTTGATTCGTTTCCGATAACAGCATGCCCCAAAGTGTTTCACTCCATAAAACAGCTTAACCTCTGACACTGGAGACTCCTTCCATAAATACAGAAAACGTCACCGTGTTAACGATTACGTACGTTTTTAAATCCGTTCATTTGTCACGTCCGGTGTACACGTCCCTGTGAACGAGCCGTTACTATAGGAACGATAACGTATCAGAACGAGGGCATTGATATGAACCGTCGCTACCGTCAGAGCCGCTGTTCGAGAAAATTAATCAACACCTTCTGACCAATCAGAGTCCAGAATTCAACAGCGCTGTGGTTTTGTTTTCAGTGTTCGGGAAGGGTCTGGCGGACATCATGGCCTACGAGAAGAAGCTCGGGCCTCGCTCCGTGCCCATGCTGGTGGAGAAGTGCGCCGAGTTCATCAGGGAGCACGGGCTGGACGAGGAAGGCATCTTCCGTCTGCCTGGGCAGGAGAACCAGGTCAAACACTTCAGAGAGGCTTTCGATGCTGGAGAGAGACCTTCATTTCCTGCGTAAGTCCTGCAGTTAAAACATTTTCTTTGGTTGAATTCTTAACAAAGTGTGAAACCCTGCTTTTGGAACTTAAGAGCCCTTAATCATCCAAGGAACCCTTGAAGAACCCTTTCAAATAGGGCACACATACTCTAAATGATTGCTAATTTTTTTTCTTCTTTGTACCTGTCAGCTGCTTTGTGGTACTTGGAACATGAAAAGGGTTGTTAAGGGTTCCTCATGGGTCCGACAGGAAAGCACTGTGTTGTGTGGTTCTGTCAGTAAGAACCTCTTCATTTTGTTCCTCAGAGCAACAATCAGGTAAAAACAAACTCTCGTCTGCCTGGACTGTTCCTCACCACTTCATGTGATGTGACACACCTTTTACGGTATAGAAAGTTCATTTCCTGGTTTGCTGATGACAATGTCATTTTCGCTCTTCGTCAGTGAAAGGCTTTGATGTATGAAAACCAGGAAATTAGCACGTTCTCTACAGCTAACGTCGTTCAAACCTGCTTTCTCCGGTGACAGACTGCAAACGCAAAAAAAATCAAATAAATAAAACCGCAGTACAGGAAGACGTTCTAAATGAATTGGGGTGTTTTCTTGTCAGATAGATTTGCACGGTTTTCAGATGTCGCTTATAAAGAGGTTTTAATAGCTGTGTGTTCTAGGCTCATCTTAAAATGCAGGAATCGACCGTACGGGGAAAACGCCGCGAGAAAACGTTTAGAAATGTTCACAGCTTCAGGACGCAGCGAGTGTGAACTGTCTGCCATGGAAAGTGAGACGGAGACAGATTTCGATTATTTTTTCAAAGAAACCTGCTACACATCAGATCTGTGGTTCAACCACATCCTGTCCTAAGTGAGGTGAAGCTTCCATCATTACTGAGCACACACACGCACACACACGCACACACCCCTACGCATTAGGGATGCAATGCAATGACATGCTCTGTATGTGTCTTGTGGTCCAAATATTCATATCAGTATCTGTATTCAGCTTTAAACCTGAAGTGGGTGTGGCCTAAGCTGGAATTCTTTTTTACTCAGATATATATGTTGGTGTGTGTGTGTGTGTGTGTGTGTGTGTGTGTGTGTGTGTGTGAATTCTGGTTCCTCAACCTTCAGCTACATCAAACCAGTTCATAACTGATCTGAACTACAGAGTTAATGGATTCTATTTTCCAAAACAGGAACAAACTGAATGAATGAGTATAAAGAAAGGATGAATGAATGAACGAATGAATGAATACTGTAAATGCACTGAGCGGCGCTGTACGCTCATGTCAGTGTTAATGAACGTGCTCTTCGTTGGTCCTGCACGGTCGTGCCCACACGAAACCAAGAACCTTGCACGTGTTTGTCTTTTTCTGTCGCGTCTCACAGAATCTAGTCACAACCAGATGCTCTGGGAACTTTTCCAGAAAACTTCCAATAAAATGAATAACGCGCCCCCTATTCGTACCTGTAGTGGTATTTGTTTAGAACACATTGTCTGTTCATTCCGAGCAACGTATTTGGCTAATGTGATCCCACAGAAGCCAATCCCAGATGAATGAATGAATTAAGATGTGTGAAATTCAGCATTCATGTGCATTCAGGATCAGGACATAGAAATGCCATAGGGGACAAAACTCGAAAACAAACTACACTCTTCGCTGAACGTATTCGAAAACGCAAACATAATCGCTCTGAATTGTTCCAGAGCGTGAACGTTATTCTAAATACTGCGGAACCGGTTAATAATTATTATTTCTAAATCCACCCCAGTGTGATTCCGAGTGAGTGACGCCTAAACCTCACATTTCCTCAACAGGACTAAATTTCTATTGAGAATTCGTCATTTCCTGCCTGGCTACAGGAAGCACGGACGTGACACAGCCAGTGTAGAAAGTAGTTGAAATGTGTGATGAAAATGTTTTTTTTTAAAAATAATAAATACATACGTTTCTGGTTAAATGCAATGTTTGGTTTTATTTATATCCAGACTTCCTGTGAGCAGCGTAGACTATTAAACGCTGTATAAAGAACTTTATTAAATACTCTTTTCTGGTTTCCAAGGAAAACGTGGGGGGAAAAAATAGTTGTAATCCGTCTTCAGGATAATCCACATGACTGAAAAAAAAATAATCTGACCTTCTTGCTTATCCTGCAGTGATACGGATGTCCACACGGTAGCGTCTTTACTCAAGCTGTACCTGCGCGAGCTGCCTGAGCCGGTAGTGCCCTGGACTCAGTATCAGGACTTCCTGGACAGCAGCGTGATGCTGGACGCCACGACAGCAGAGGTGAGACGCAGCCCGGCATCGTTGCCTCCGTACCGCGTTATTAATGATCTAGTACTAATGAATCCCAGATAACTGGAACTGCACGGGTTCTGAAACGCTGAGACGCTTCCTACATCACAAGTCCAGTCTTAAATCAGTGAAGCTAGACATTTAGACATTTAGTGAAGGTCGGTGGTTCTTGGACACATCGGTGCGTCTGTTCAGTCACAATATCTTTATCGTTTGAAGCAGTACAAACCTCTCGTAACGGTGTGCGACGTTTTAATACCTTTAATAGCAAGGTGTTTCCTTCACAGGGGAAGGAGAAGCTGGAGAAACAGATCAGCCTGCTTCCTAAAGCCAACTACAACCTCCTGAGTTATATCTGCAGGTGAGATCACATGCACATGAAGCAGTATAGCTCATAGTGTGATTGAATTAATGATTTATTTATTACTTTATTAGACGTTGCGCGGGAAAGCGTGCAGAATGACCTGTATCAGAACGATGGCACTAAGGCGTGGCACCGTCGCGTTAGGAACAGGATGAAGCTGCTGTCGCTGTTTGTTCCTTTAAGCTCTGAATGGATTTTTGGATATTTTGGTTCCTACAGGTTCCTGTTTGAGGTGCAGCAGCACTCGAAGGTGAATAAGATGAGCGTGGAGAACCTGGCCACGGTGATGGGGGTGAACCTGTTCAAACCGCAGGTGGAGGACGCGTTCAGCATGATGAAGGGTGAGCTGTTAGAGCAGCTTGGGGTGAATAATAATAATAATAATAATAATAATGATGAGCTTCAGAGTGGTGTGTTCGGTCTAACGTTGAGAGTTTGAAAACCAGAGAACAAAAGAAATGGCACCTTATTGATCAGAGTGACACTACCCACTCGTTCAGTTGTTTCAGAAAAAAGCACGCGCTAGCCTCCACCCCCTCCACCCCGTCACTTCCTGTATCCTGTGCTATCAGATGTCGGATTGGTGCGTTGTTGTTGTTTTTATTGATCGGTATGATTAAATGAGCACGGTATCGGAGTATCCGTATCGACCCGCCCCTAATTTCAACCTTCAGATCTTTTGTATTTGACGTACACGACGCATTCCGAAAAACACCACGTGCGCCTCACGAAGTTCTCATAAGGTGTTAATAATAAACGAATAATAAAAGATCAACTGAATCGTTTCACTCCTACTGCAAGAGAATTCCAACATCATTCGCACACTATCTGTTAACGGTAATATAACTTCTTTTCTTTTTTTTTTTTTTAAACTTACCGCTTTATTTTTTTCCTCCGTGGTTGCTGTTTGGAAAGTGACTAGGCCATAAGTCCTCTAAAAAAATATTTTAAAAAAGTCAGAAATATAACAAGAAGGCTTGTCCAGAAGTTGAATTAAGTACATGGGTACACTGCGAGGTCAAAAATACATTTAAAAATAAAAAATTAACAGGAATTTGACACTGAAATGTCATGAAAAATAAAATTTGTTTAATCAGTTTAAAAGCTCACTTATTACACTGTTATAGTTCTATTAAACTATTTCTCATGCAGAAATTATTATTATTATTATTATTATTATTATTATTATTATTATTTAGATTTAGATTTAAATATAATTAGTAAATAAAGCTATCCAGGTTAGTTTATAATCTTACCAGCAGCTTTCAAGCTTTACAGCGCCATCTTCTGGACATCAATATTAACCCTTTTACCGTCTACGCTTCACTATAAGCAGTGTTCAGATGTCCTGATGTTCCTGATGTTCCTGATGTTTTACACCAATCTTTCTCTATCCTGGCCCTGTGTTTTCCCTGACTTCTTAATTAGACTATGAGCAAAAATGTCCATGATTGAGAAACTGGAAGCTGTTAACTATCTAATTATTTATCAGTTACATTCTGATGCTTGGTTGGGTTTATTTTATATTTAGTTTTGGATCAGATCTGAGATATTGCTTACAGATACTACACATACACTCTTCACAGGGACCCCGATGATCCAGAAGGTGATGACGGTGATGATCAGGCACCACGAGTTGCTCTTCCCTGCTGTTAAAGACGCTGCTCCGTCTCCTGCTCCTGCCAAGAAGCTGAAGAGCAAAAAAGCAGCAAATCCTCGCAGTTTCGTGGGCTGGGAGTCTGCAGAGGTAGTGCATTCCATTTACTGGAAGTAAACGAATCATAGTTCTACTTTAGTATATTCTCTACATGACAGATTTATTTATAATCAGTGTACACACCAAACCTCAAAACCAGAAAAATGATGCCTTCAAAAAAGAAAAACCAACAACCTACGGTTAAGACACTTCCTGTTAGTAACCCAAATCATCTACACCAGCATGAATAACAAATAGATATGTACCACATAAAAATCATAACAGTTCAGTTATATTATTCCCAAGTTTTACTTTTAACCATTAAAAAAATATACCTTGTTTATAATTTTTTGTCTTCTTTCACTTTGCTTTCAAACTGATGGCTAAATGAATTTATACCACAGCGCTGTTGAGTCCTGGCTCCTGATTGGTCGGATGGCGTTGATTGAGTTCTATAACAGCAGCTCTGACAGTAGTGTAGGTTTATATAAATGCGCTCGTTCGGATACGTCATCGTTTCTATAGTAACAGCTCGTTCACAGGGACTCGTACGGCGGACGCTCCTCTGATTATAACCGGAGTTTAAAAACGTGTGTAATCTTTGATATGGTGAAGTTTTCTGTGAGGAGACATTTATTTAACATTTATGGAAGGAGTCTCCAGTGTCAGTGCTTTGTAACGGTCCAAAAACAGTAAATATATATAGGCTGGTGAGGAACTGATTTGTTTCGTAGACATTTCACAACGTTAAATGTAACTATATGTGTGTAATATTTTTAATTAAAAAAAACAAACATTTTAATCCTTGGTAAATTCATGTTGTATAAGAGGAGCACTTCAGGACATGCTGTTACAGGACACTAATCAACTTTGGAGTGGAGACAGTAACTCTGCTCCATCGCACCATGCTGTTGTCCTGAACCGTTCTCATTGGTTGCTTATCACGTTCACGTTCTCTTCCTCCGCTCACCCTGTCTTCTTCTTCCTAAGTGCGACATGTCGTCCTTGTCCGAGTCTCCAGAAGAAGAGGAAGTAGACGCGTTTGAGGCCGAGAGGTCAGCATCAAATGCTGCTACTTCTTCTTCGTCCTCTACGTCCCCCGCATCCCCGCCTCCGGTGGACACGCTGAGTACGAGCCCGAGGAAACGTACGCAGACTCTGCCCAGCTTGGGTGGCATGCCTGGGTTTAGACCATCCCGAGAACCATCCTGGGAGCGCTGGAGCTATCTGCAGGAAACCTTGGACGAGAAGGACGAGAAGACGTTCTCCGAGGACATCTTCAAGATCCTGGACCTTCAGAAGGTGACGCTTTTTCCAGAAAGGCAGAACAGCAATGGGAGAGATGAAGGGAAGGAGGCCACTCAGGAAAGGAGGAGTAGCAATGGTGCGGTTAAACCCGCAGAGCTTCCGCAGTTGAAAGTTGAACCTCAGGCCAAGCCCAAAGAGAACTCGAAGCAGAGTTCAACGTCTCTGAGCAGGGAGGAGATTGTGAAACAGCAGCCACAGAGTGTTACCCAGAAACAGGGGGACAACACGACGGACCAGCAGCAACTTATTACCAGGTTTGATCTGAATTCTTTAAGCTCATAGTTTTAAGGTTTCCTCATTCCAAACATGCCTGACACACAGCATGCAGGGGTCAATAATAGGTCTGTTGACACAGGAACCTTTACAGGAACCAAAGAACTTTCTCCCACCAGAGAAACCTGGACCGATTTAAGGTCCTGGCCTGTAGGAAGAGTTTCCACAAGCTTCATAGCATGATCGAGGCTCGTCCATGGCATTTAAAAACCAGCATTTAGCGAACACGCCTGTCTAGAAAGCGTTTTTATACCCGTGGCGAGACGAAAACATCACAGAACTGTTCAGAACAACAAACCTACTCGATGTTTCCTGTCTTTGGTTCTGCAGTTTAAAGACCTGTCTTTAAACACGTCCCGACACTTCACATTAAGGACATCTTTCCTTGTGTTTATTAAAAATATAAACATTTATAAACTGTATTATTTCAACTTCCATTAAGGGTCAGTTAAAGGCCACAACCCTTGTGAAGACCAAACCAAACCAAAACCAGGAACATTTTTAGGAACTGTGTAGTTCTTGTTCCTCAAAAGAGTTGAAAACCTGTTAGGAATCATGTCAGTTAATCCAGTCACCTGACTATCGCTCACACTGCACTTTACACGGTGGTGAAACTCACATGAGAAAAGTGAGCACCATGTAACGATACCTCGCAACACAGGTGCTTATACGCTACAAGATCTAACAGCACAGGTGCTCATACAGTGTGATATCTAATCACGCTTACCTCCATCACCTGGCTGTTTTTCTCCTGGATTCTCAGAATAGTACACGAGAAACCCTGATTATTAACTGTTACTGTACAAATGCTAACTCCAACAATGTTCTAATGCGTGTGTGTGTGTGTGTGTGTGTGTGTGTGTGTGTGCTTTTCAGTCTCCAGCAGACGAACAAGGAGCTGAGCGCGACCGTGGCCAAGCTCCAGTCAGCACTGGAGGTGGAGCGTCGCTGTAAAGCCGCTCTGGAGATTTTGTTGCGTAACACCGAGCGCAGCAGAAACGAGGCCCTGATACGTAACGAGCAGCTGGACCGCGAGATCCAGGCGTTCATCAGTAAAGCCAAACCAATGTGAACACACGCTCGGACAGCCGACCAGGTGACTCCCACGTGAGGACGGATCCATGCAGTCTGATCCGATATGGAACTTCTATTGGGTTTACTAACCATCCGGCTATTTATTTCCAAAGGATATTTGAAATGCCTATTTAAACATAGATGACGGACAATAATATATGAAACAATAGTGTTTTTTCATTAGGTAATAAATATCGTATCCTCACAGCGAGGTAAAATGTTATCTTGCCATATCAGTGGATTTATTATCGGCTGGTACCGATACATGCTCGGGAAACGATGCTTCTCTGCCGTTTGTATTGTAGAAATTTACATTTGCCACCGGACGAAGGCACAAAAGGTTGAACGATGACAAAAATCTCGTTGTAATGAGACTGCTGACGGTGAGAGAGAATATTAACGGACTTACGGTGTTTTAGAATTTGCTTTTTAAGCCATTTCTTCCCAAAATACAACGCAAGCTCTCTACGGTGCCTGTTGATCTTCGACGGAATCGAATAGAGAAGTATGTTTGTTTTTGGATGTGCTGCGACCAGAAACTTTGTTCTTTAATCTCAGAATAAATTTCTAATAAAATTCATTTCACTGCGTGGATGATGTCGTCGTGTCATAAATCACAGACTCCCGATAAACCAGTACCATGCTATCAATGTTCACACTGGAGGGCCCTGAAAGTTTTTCATCATATATGACACAGCTATGACCAGTTAGCATGGAATTAATGGGGTTTTTTTTCTTCACACAAACCAGTTAGCTAGCAGGAATTCATTTTGGGTGAAGCGATGTTCTTGGTGCTTAAAAGGTAAACGCTGAATGTCTCAAAGTGTTTCACAAATTTCTCTACAACTGGGCGCATGCTTCATTTGTTTTGTAAAGCAGTGCGTAAATGTTTTCGTAGGCCCAAACGAACTAAACATTCCAAACAGATTTACAAGAGCTTTAGCAACACTGGTCTTCTTCACTCATTACAGCTCATTTGCATTTAGCGACGCCCACAAAACTCCATAAAAGGTAAAGACACATAGTCAAAGATAGGACTCGCGCAAAACTTTACTGAGACAGGTTAGTCTCGACATGTAAAAATAAAAGTTCAGAGCATGCTTAATATGTATACGTTGTCATTTCTGCCTCTAATTTTGCTAGCATCTCATGGTAAGAAATATGAAGACTGCCTGGAGATTGGAGATTGCGTGTGAGCGAGGGAACGAGTATAAAAGGTTATCGCACGACTCGAAACAAACAATGAAAAACACGGGGAAAGCATTACGTAAGCAAGGATGTTAGTGGGATGTCTGAGAACTGTCATGATGATTGAAAAACAAAAGACACGGATCCAGACCCAGAGGTGTGGAGGATGTCCCTCTTGAGATCAATAAGAAAACATCCACTGCTCTGTTGACAATCTGTGGTTGGGCTGGCTGTGACGCAGAGTCGAGATAGTTCTGGAAGGCTTGAGGCTCGAACAAGAGCTTTCTGGATCAGTCAAGTTCGGTTAACATGACAGCTGCAATCTGTGGTATTCCGTGTCACCAGACAAAGGAAAGCAGGAATGTTGGGGGGAAAGAAAAAGGAAGGCAAGAGGAATGTTGGAACAATTGGTCACTAGGTCATACTTCTCCTACACACCCTCTTAAGGGTCTATCGTTTTGACTCCTGACCTTGTGCGTCATTTCTAATCATTCACACGTAAGGCAGCGTCGGCATATCTGATCCTCAGGGTAGACCTTTGCTTCATTAAGTGCTGGTTCCCACATTTGCCACTGATTTGAGAAAGTCTTGCTAATAACCAAGTTTCTACATACTTAAACTTGGACTAGGTGATCCTAAAGCTGCTCCCAAATCAGTAGAAAGTGGTGTGCCACTGTTCTGTGCCTTGGAGAATTCAAACTACGTGAAGCATCCTGGCTGGACGAGGGCTGATTTTGACAAACCGAGTGTTCTCTCGACTACAAGGTCTTGTCAGTCCCTGGACGGTTGTGATAAGGGTTTCCCAGCACTTCCGGAAGTGCTGTTCGTTTGACGTGTAAGTGCAGAACAACACTCGTTGCTGAGGGTCTGATCCTTTGGGAGACCCCGCTTGAACAACCAAGCACTGATAGGGCACTAAAGACATTAAAAACCTTGCACAGTAAAATGTATGTGATTTTGCAACAGTAGATGGATAGGAGAAACTATTTTTACGTAGTGAAATGTAGCAAATCATCCCTAATTTTCAAAAGTAACTGCAGTTGGAGGATTAAGAAGAAACTTTAGGACAACACCACAGAAATATGCAATACTTAACCTAGGGGTTTTGGAACAAACGCCCCCAAGCCTTGACCACCCTGCATTTTCAGATATAATTTTGAACATTTTTGGCTGTCGAGTTGTGCGACTGAGTCTTCTCAGTTCTTCATTCTAATTTTCAGCTGACTTTTACACACACTCATCACCCTTAAAATGATATCAAAGCAGATGGTCCTCACACCCCGTTTCATTTAAATGACCTTGTTTTGCTCATTTGTGGACACATCTCTGTCCTATCCATGTGAAAAACAACAAATAAAAAGTAGCAGGCCTCAACAACTTTGTCTGAAAGAAATGGTCAGTGAAATGGTGGTTCATCACTAGAAGCACACCAATGGGAAAAATAAATAAACAGTAGGCCCAAGTCTCTTCCCTGGCTCACCCACCCAAACAAAAAAACCCCGGCTTCTGCTGGTATCAGAACAATGTTTACAAAGTCCTCATTAAGGAAAGAAAGTAGATAACAGCACATACACACACACACACACACACATACACACAGTGGGACCATCGGCAGTGAAAATGCAGAGCTTCCCAGCTTATAGATAAGGGACCAAGTGAAAGCAAGCGATAGGGAGTGAGAGAGAGTGAGAGAGAGGAAAACACAAGAAGAAAAGAGATGCCACAGTGAAACTCAATGAAGCTGTCTTTCACACCAAATTCTGCAGACTTCAGAGCCACATCGAAGGACGTGTGGAGAAATAAATACCTGAAATCTGGAATAGGTGCATTACAAAACTGCAACCGGTGTCCATCTACGCCCAGAGCAGGACAGAGTTACTGGTCTTACAGATCAACTCCAGGACTCAACACATCTTGCTAATGCCAGGATCCACCTGAACCAGAGGGATAATTCATAACTATTAAAATTTTTAAAAGGCTTGGATTTAGTGCTTTTCTTTCAAGGATCTACCAAAGAAATCTACCAATTTCACTCCCTTTTTGCGTGACTTTTTTCAAATTGGAGCGTGGTTCCAGCTGATGCACTCCTAACCATGGCTGGTGCCAAAGGTTGCTCAACCACCTCCATGCGTTGCTTCTCTTTCCTCCTGCTCCTTTCAGGGCTTTTCTCTGGGGAATCCAGTCCCATCAGTTCTCCAGAGAGGCACAGAATTGCCCCTGGGCTTGACGATGGCCGTGGAGGGGTTGTGGACCTTTCTCTTCTAGAGCAGGACAGTGAAGTGGATATGCAAAATCTGCTGGAGACCCTGCGGGGACAGTTCCTGCGGACCTTCAACCTGTCAGGACACGGACCCCCCATGCAGCCTGGCGCACCCCGAGTGCAGCCTCCGGAATACATGCTGGAATTGTACAACCGGTTTGCTAACGACCGAACTTCCATGCCATCTGCAAACATTGTACGCAGCTTCAAAAACGAAGGCAAGTGTGTTTTATTTAGTTTGGTAAAGCCTTTAGTCCCCTGTTCCTTTCAAAGAATTAATACTGATTTTTGCTGGTATTTGCCACGTTTCTAAAGAAAGTATTTCCTTTTTGAAAAACCACAATTAAGAATTTTGTGACCACTGTCTATATCTGTCTACACACACAGTAAAATAATTCAGTGAGTGTGATTGAGCAGTTGACCACACCCAAAGGCAGTTCTTTATGTCTCATGGTTTTGTTCAAGTTTTTGTGCAGTGGTTGATTCTATATGATCTGAGGCCCTAAATCTGGTTTGGCTCATGCATAAAAGCTGTTGTTACTGTCTTCCTCAGAGTCCAGCCCAAGCAACGTGGGTCCCGACGGCATGAGACGACACCCCCTTCTTTTCAACATTTCCATCCCAAGTCATGAGCGCGTTATAGCTGCTGAGCTCCGTCTCTACACCCTCGTCCAGATCGACAGGCGTCTGTATGCTGGCGTCGACCGGACAGTGACAGTTTATGAGGTGATTCCACGAAATGACAGTTGGTCCAAAGACGGAGAAGAGGAACCGACGCAGCTAGTGGAGTTGGCATCACGGCAGGTTTATGGCACGGACAACGGCTGGGAGACTTTTGACATGACCGTTGCCATGCAACACTGGCGCAGGTCCGATTACGGCAACACCCACAGACTGGAGGTTCATATTGCAAGTTTAAACTCACAGAATGTGTCAGAGATTGAAGGTCCTGCCACACGGGGGGACATGGAAATCGATACCAGTCCAGAAGAGAGGCACAAACCTCTGATAATTGTTTTCTCCAATGACCAGAGCACGGATCACAGAGGAGAAAAACAGGAGTTGAATGAGATGATCAAGCATGAAATGCCTGACATGGGTCCGAATGACAACCTGGGGATGGAACTCATGGATCTCTGGGGGGACCTAAGGAGTATGGAACAAGAAGGAGATAGCAAAGAAGAGGAACCAGATGAAGAAGCTCTCCTGCAGATGCGTTCCAACCTCATTTATGACACAGCCTCCAGGATTCGAAGGAACGCAAAGGGAAACCAGTGCAAGAAGAGTTCCCTATACGTCGATTTTAAGGACATTGGTTGGGACTCTTGGATCTTAGAACCTCAGGGCTATGAGGCATATGAATGCACAGGAGTCTGCACGTACCCCCTAACCAAACATGTCACTCCAACCAAGCATGCCATTGTGCAGACTTTGGTCAGCCTTAAAAGTCCAAAGACTGTTTCCAAGGCTTGCTGTGTCCCCACAAAGCTTGACCCCATATCGCTTCTCTACCTGGATGATGCAGGTGTGGTCACCTACCAGTACAAGTTTGAAGGCATGGTAGTGGCAGAGTGTGGTTGCAGATAGTCCGAAAAGCATTTGGTGGGGAAGTTTTAAGGTTTGGTAAAGGACACTGAGAAATGGATACATTTCTATGTCTTGGAGGAAAAGAGACTGCAGTTCCAGGTCAACAGGATAAAATCAAGACATAAGAAGTCCCACAGTTAAAGGGCTGTTCTTTCTTAACGTAACATCAAGAAACTTTAAGACCTTTAGGATCTGGTGATGCTTTCATATTTAACTTTTTCAAAAGGGACAGTAGAAAAGAAAGAAGTCTAAAAAGAAGAAAAAAAAATATTAGTGCTTCTGTATAGACATTGCCTTCGGTGAGAGTTTGCTTGAGGTTCATTTCAATAAAAAGAGAAGGATTCGAAGGCCAAATGTACAACTCATAACAACCCTCTTATCAGTCTCTGAATCACTAATTCCAGACTGAGGGGAAAACAATACAACAAACCACTAAATCAACTTCCTCAAGATGACTACAGCCATAGTCAGAAAACTGTCGGGGTGTTGCATTGTATTTTGATGTTTTCTGGGTGTGATAGTTGACCTGAACTACTCGTACCAAAGATACACTCCTGGCCTTTTCAATGGCGACTCCATTTTACATCAACAAAGTTCTTTGTCTAAGGAGGTCGCTCAGAAACATAGAACACTGGTTTTGGGGGGGCCTGTGAACTCTAAAAAAACTGTAAAGTCACTCCCCATGGAAACCCCCAGCATCCAGTCTCTGTAGCATCGTATCTACATCCTTCTCTGTCCTGTGTCAATACACAACTTCCTGCGTAACTGCAAGCATTTGATATGAACCATCCAAGGCAAAGCAGTATTGGTTATCTGGGAAGTCTTTGAGGAACGGAAATGTGTGAAACTAACCAGAATGATCTAGCGTGAGATGGTCTACCGGTCAATGAGAAAAAATGAGCAGTATTCCTGTTTTTGTTTTGCATGGACACCCTCTGGTCATTCTGGACATGCAAAATGTATGGACCTTGTCCAGGTATCAGACAGCGATCGCTATTTAGATGCCTAAACTCAGTTCCAAGAACGTTCCTCTGTTTAATGCGCACATGGTCAGTCAGATTCATGAACTTTAAAATTCTATTTATGTTTTGCATCTTTTAATAGTTTGTATCTTCATGCCTTACCGCAATACTGTGTAGTTTGCAAAGCAAAGCTTTGGATCACCAACTGTACTATCAGGCCCAAGAAAGGAGCAGAAGAACAGAAGATGGAGGAAGTTGCACGCTCTTTCCAATGTCCAAGGCATGGCAGACTGCATCATAAGAGTGCTGGTGGGTGTGAGGTGGAGGGGTAGAGGTTATAGGGTTATCTGCATTCTGTTGCCTTGCATGCCGTGAGAGCTAAGCTCCCAGGCCTTGAGCAGTCCATGATAAGAAGGTGTTGGAGCTGAGAAACATGCAAGTGACCATTTCAAGCAACTAGGGCTGTCAAGATTCCACTGGGCTTAAACGTTACTTCAACTCCCTGACCCTAATCTGGTCTGACGGGAAGGAATTACTGTCCATGGACACTGGCTCACAGTCCATCCTTGCTATTATATATATATATTTTTTTTAAAAATTACTAAACTGTATGTTTGCTCATGATTGAGGTGGTGAGCTTCAAGGGTATGTCGTTGGTACATTTCACCTGAGGAAGTGAAGTATGTATTTTTTCTTACTAAATACACCTTTAAAACACAATACCTTTAAGACTTTCACTTATTTAAGGGGTATAATTATACCTTAAGGACCATGCTTGTACCTTAAATGAGATTTAAACGTATTCCGAATTTAGTACGTAGGACGTAGCCTTGAGGGTCCCACCATAGTGACAAGCCGTGGTACAGTTTGGTTTCTTTTTCGAACCGCATTCTACCCCTGTTGAATTTCTTCACAAATCAAGGAACCAACAATCAAAAAAAGAAAAAGAAAAAGAAAACGCATTGAGAAATGATTAGCATGATCTTTTGAACACAGCTAGCTGCTAGCTTTGGGGTAAAAGGACTTTTTTTTTGTCAACAAGAAACACATGATTATATTAGCTACTAGCTGTATAATGCATCAACTTTTATTTGTTTAGCTCTTTTAAAAATACACACTGTCACTAAGCAAATGGATAGAAATCCAGATCTAGATCTAGATCCTTAAGCAAAGAAAAAAAAGTGTTGAGGAAAGAACTCCCTGAGACAGTATGTGGAAGAAACCCTTGAAAGGAACCAGTGGCATGTATACACATATAGCTAATGTCTATTTTAACAGACAGCTTATGCTAATCAGCAATTCCAGTTCCACTCACTGCTAATCATGTTTGATTGAAGTGTTAAATGAATGTGGAAATGTATTTTTCCCCAGAGGGTTTGCTTATTGTCCACGCTGATGAAGATTTCACTCAATTCTGAGTCTCTTTAACGCAAATGTGAGAAACAGGGACTGTTTCCATTGCCTTTAGAGCTACAAATATGATTGACCATGGATTATGCAAAACTTTATCCGCATCACTGAACTCCTGAAATATGGTCTTCCATACTGCTGCTTTATGAAGAAAAGAAAAGAAAAAAAAAGCCTATTTATTGAAATTAATTTATTAATTTTTATTTTGTCATTTATGTAAGTATGTATAGCAATATGTGTAAATAAATAATAATAATAAAAAACATTATATATGTACAAATGATTTGAAGTTGTACTGAATAAACGATGTCCTTCGTCGGATTTATATACACCACATTCTGCTTCGCTAATTCTGTAAAACGCTTCCACCGTGATCCATTTTATCAGTGTCACTTGTGCAGATGTTGTGCAGATCCCCCTAAACTCACACTCTCACAGTGACCACTCCAAAACACCAGCTATTTTTAGACCTGACATGTCCAGAGCTCGCAATTTAAACACAGCTTGGAAGGGGAGTAATTCATAACTTTTAACTTTCCATTGAGCGTAACATCTAGCTGGTCTGGAGCCATAAATTTACATATGACGAACAAAGCCAAAGCCGTGTGGATGACAGGAAGCATCTAGGTCATGTAGATGCTTTTTTTTCTGGATTCCTGGACATCTAGTAAGCTTCGGTAACAGCATGACGTGGAGCGTTTTATTCATTATTGCACTACCGAGGTATTATCAGGGAAACACTTTGGCTCTGACGAAGTAGACGGACATATGGGCTGGGATATGGGTGTTATTGTGAGTTTGTGAACCGTTATGAGTACCCTCATGACAGAATGTAATAGGTTGACGTCTATAACTGGAGCTCCACTCATGCTGTAATCGTAATCCAACTGACATGCTTCACCAGCTTTACTCCAGTTTTACTCTGTTCGATATTCAGACACACGCAATGTTAAATAACTGCAGCGCTGAGGCAACACTCGGGGTGTTCAGTGAAATCGTGTGAAAAGCTAAATACAGCATTCTGGGGTTCAAGCACCCTGACCAAGTCTTCAAACAACTCCTAAAGCTTCCCTAAAGAGCCTTTGAGCATTTCTCATTAATGAGCTATTTACAAATCTTCTAAAAAAATAAAAAAATGTAAAAATCACATCTGGACAGTGTTAACTCACGGCCAAACCCCCTGCTGCTCTGTTGAAATGGGAAGCTAGGAGCAAGTGTATATGATAACAGCAAACATTACTGTGCTTGTTCTAATATGATATCGTTTCTATAGTAACAGCTCGTTTACGTGGCAAACGCCCCACATAAGCAGATTTTAAAAAACATGTCATCTCTGATGTGGTGTAGTTTTCTGTGTCTCCAGGGTCTCCAGTGTTAGAACTAAAGCTGCAGATTTAAGGACAGAAGGAGTTTATGCTTTGCGGTTTCTCGGTCACATGACAAGCTGCGTTTTGGATTTTTTTTCTTATTAACTTTGAGAGCGAGAGAGAGAGAGAAAGAGAGAGAGAGAGAAAGAAGAGAGAAAAGAGAGAATGCTGGTGAGGCAACGGCCGTTTATAGCTGCTATAACGTAAGCGATAACAGGAACTAACCTGTTTGGCCGACATTCCACAACATTAAATGCAACTGTAAACGGATAAAACTTACGACGTATCATTTGCTAATGAATGAAATGTAATCACTGATGAATTGTTGTATAAGAGTATAATAAAACAGTTCAGGACATGCTGTAATAAGAAAATAATCAGCTTCTGGTTGGTAACAGTGACTCCATCTCATCACACCAGCCTGTATGGCGTGTACGGCGTAGGGAATGAGACACTTTAGGACGGGCTGTTACGGGAAAATAATCAGCATAATAATTCAGTCATACTGTCACAAGCTGGAGTTCAGCACTAAAAGCGGTACTTTATTAAAGTAAAGTGATGTAAGGACCCGGTCACTCCTTTACACAGGAATGGTGAGAAATATCACACGTCCCAAAAAACAGAAACACAAAGTTCAAACACACGATTATACAGAACAGAGGATTCAAATCCAGCGGGGATCTATGCCTAACTGCTAAGCATGCTGGGAAGGATGCAAATTAGATCGAACCCCTAGTTTGACTCTAGGGACACTAGAATATTATTACCAATGAGTAACACATGATGCCGGTCCTCGGGTGGTGTGAAACGGCATGGACATGAAGTGGAGAGTGTTATCTGCTGTCTGTTATTACGCTTATCTCACAGCGATTCGCCAACGACTACAACGTTGAATTTATTCATGAATGACACGTCACACTTTTTAACAGTTTATAGTATGTTCTAGAATTCCTGCGAGACAAGTCAGTTCCTGTTCTTACTTACATTATAGCAGTGATAAAAAGTAGTTCTCATGCTTATCTCCCCTCTCTCCATAGAAATGGTAACGTATCAGAACAAGTGAGTTAATATAAACACTAAAAAAATAATGCACACCTTCTGACCAATCAGATTTGAGAATTCAACTGTGCTGTGGTATAAAAGATATTCTTATTATTACAGTATTAAAGTCTTCCTGCTGACGAGCAGAAAACAAAACTAGGCAATTTAACACCGATCACAGGTGACAGGTTTCTGCAAGAAAGATGTTTATTTGACATTTTTAAAATTTGTCTCAAGTTGGCTTCATGTCTGAGTGCTGAAATAAGATAACGTCAGTATTAAGCAAACTAACCAGAGGCGTTTCGGAGCGTTCCAAGCCCACATTAATTCGACTCTACAGCCTTAAAAAATCACTAATTATGTCATAAAACTGTAGCTCTGTTTGACTTGCTCTGCACGAAACATTCATTGCTGCTTGTAATTGAAGAACTCTTCACAACCGGATCAAACACGTCACTGAGCGAGCGCTTGAACGTACCCCGGCCCGGGCATGTTAGAATTCAAGCCACATCCTGTTTGATTGAGCAACACTTTACTCATTACAATCTATTGCAGTTCATCATGACTCACAGCTAGAGGAACTCGACACGACCTGGTTCTTCAAAACTTTATATTCACATTCACTCATGTTGCCGAAATCCCACACAGTTATAAGTGTGTAAGCGTATTAGTCATCGTAAATACGCTCTTCTTCATATTTCTGAAGAACTGACTAATAATGCAGTAGTGCCTGATTCCTAGGCACTGGAATTATGCCCAAAACGGAAGACCTTGACGATGTACGTATTTGGGGTATATATTAGTTTGCATCAGCTCAGAGTATTAATAAAAAGAGGGCGGGGTTACAGTGAACACATTATCAAGCCACGTGGCTGGACGTTCTGTCCTGCTATAAGACGTGAGAGTAACGAAAGCTCGTTGCGTCTTCTTGCACATCGCATGACTGTTTATCAGTCCATCGTCCCAACACCACGTCCACCCACAGATCTGATCTCTCTCCGTCCCAGAGGAGCTGCCCAGTTCTAACCAGAAATGCTCGTAAAGGGTTTTTTAGCCACTTTTAATCTTTATACATCATATACTGTGCAAAAAATGATTCAGTCAAATAACATGTTATTATATGCTGTATATATGCACACATAGAGCAATTATTCTACACTGATGTTCATGAAAGGTCAGCGGAGGTATCCGTACGATTCCGTATTTAACCAAACAAGTCCCTTAGTTTATTCGTTTTTGATTGGCTACTAGGTGTAATGGCGAGATTCAGGATTAACCGATCAGAATCATGGATTTTTTACATTTCTGTTTGAAAGCCTGATACGCAGGTGACGGCCTGTAACGTGTCGGAGGTTTTCTGCAGGAGGAGGAAAAAGCGGTGTATACGGTTTCATAAGATAAAACTGTTTCCATTTTCCAAAATGACTGGCATCTTATTTAACCCTTTTCAGTGGAACTGCCATAAAGGTATTTTTATGAAGACCCTATTAATATAGCGAGATTGTTTGGCAGTACGTTGTGTCTTAACACATGATTAACAGATTTTTGTCCTCATTGGTGCTACTGCTGTACTACTGACATCCACCCAAAACACGTCGAACACGCTCCCAACACGCTCCCTACACGCTCCCAACACGCTCCCAACACGCTCCCTACACATTCCCTACATGCTCCCTACACGCTCCCAACACGCTCCCATGTTAATCAACATAGTCTATCTAGAGACGAAAAAAACGCCCACTCTCACTCCCACTCTCACACTCTCACTCCCACTCCCACTCTCACACTTTCACTCCCACTCTCACGTTCACTCCCACTCCCACTCTCACTCCCACTCTCACACTCTCACTCCCACTCCCACTCTCACACTTTCACTCCCACTCTCACGTTCACTCCCACTCCCACTCTCACTCCCACTCTCACTCTCACACTCACACTCCCACTCCCACTCTCACGCTCACTCCCACTTTCACGCTCACTCCCACTACCACTCTCACACACACTCTCACTCCCACTCTCACTCTCACACTCCCACTCCCACTCTCACGCTCACTCCCACTCTCACTCTCACGCTCACTCCCACTCTCACACTCCCACTCTCACGCTCACTCCCACTACCACTCTCACTCACACTCTCACTCTCCCACTCTCACTCTCATGCTCACTCCCACTCTCACAATCCCACTCTCACTCTCACACTCCCACTCTCACTCTCACACTCCCACTCTCACGCTCACTCCCACTCCCACTACCACTCTCACTCCCACTCCCACTCTCACACTCCCACTCTCACTCTCACGCTCACTCCCACTCTCACAATCCCACTCTCACTCTCACACTCCCACTCTCACTCTCACACTCCCACTCTCACGCTCACTCCCACTCCCACTACCACTCTCACTCCCACTCCCACTCTCACACTCCCACTCCCACACCCACTCCCAGTCTGGATGAGATTAAAAAGACAGAAAAACAACTGAAAAGCTGTTAACTCTCATAAGTAGTTAAAACTCACTATACAAAGGGGGTCTAAAGGCATTTTGGACCGAAGTCCATCAATAAATGTTTAAAAAACAAATCGGTTACGCTGAAAATAAACGGATGAGAAACATGAGAAAGTCTCACCAAAGCTCTGTATTTGGAGTCTTATTCAACTTTACGTCAATGGAACAATACAGTTAAACGTAGTTCCAGTTACTGTGCACATTCCTGAAGGTTTTGCGGTATTCTTACGTCATCAGAGCCAGACCAGTCTGGAAAATCCAACAAAATAGCAAATGAATTCAATTAAAATGGTTTATAAATTAATCAGACAGGATAAATCACACCGGATTTAAAGCTACAAACGGGAACACCACAGCAACGGGGGCGAGCTGGCATTTGACCGGCACTTCAGGCAATAACTGACATGTCTGATTTGGTTGAAAATCCAATCAAAACTTCTAGTTCAGCTGTGGGGGAGTCAGCGGGGGGCGGGGCGGGCGGGGGGGGGGGTGTCATTTCTCCACAAGGGAACCATGCTTTGGTGCGCACTTGGATCAATATCGCTAATGTTTCAGTATTTTAGGTGTCATATGCACATATTCCGCATTCTGAATCGATTATAGGAACATTTCTCAAGTAATATTTTTCAAATAAATTAAGTAAGGCTTGCTACAAAAAATGTTTAGCGAAAGAGACAGTGAAAAACAGCCTACAGTGAAACATAACGAAAATGAAAATGAGTCTTTATTGGTCATGTATACATTACAGCACATACCACAGCATGTTAGGAGGTTGGGGTCAGAGTGCAGGGTCAGCCATGGCACAGCGCCCCTGGAGCAGAGAGGGTTAAGGGCCTTGCTCAAAGGCCCAATAATGGCAGTGCTGGGGTCTGAACCCCCAACCTTCCAATCAGTAACCCAGAGCCTTAACCACCAAGCCTCCACTGCTGAAGATGTCAAGAAGCCGTCATGAAGACGTCTTCGATTTTTAATCAATTAGTGCTACCTAAATGCAAAATGAAGCGTGTGGGGTCGAAACTAACTACTCTGACCTTCATTAAAAGGTGTGTTGTGCGCTGTTATCGTATTATAATCAGACCCTGGCTCCAAATAATGCTAAAATCAATATAAATAGTCTGTTAGTCTGTATGTTTTCATAGACAAATGACAGATGTACCTCTTCAAACAGATGAAAAATTTGCCCCACCATTTTTAGACTAGTGGTACCACCCCTGGCTTCAAACTTATGTTACTAAAAATTCATGGAAACTGTTTATTGAAGGATTTCGACGGTTACGCTTAGTGAGAAACAGGTTTGCCTTTAACTGTGCCAAGAGACAAACTTTGGCGAAAACTTTGAACCATCTCTGCCCAACTCTGCACCGAGTAAACCCCAACCCTCTGCGTTAACAAAGAGAGATGGAGACGGAACTGCCGCTGCTGCAACGTGATTATTTACATTGCGGATATGCTGTAATTGACTTTAATGAAGCAGGAGGGATTTCTGGCTGACGGTCTAGGTTGTTCAACCCCATTCAGCTCATCACGGGATGCAGTGATGTAAGAGATAAAGGGAAGGAGTGATGAAGGGAGCGATAGAGGACACAGTGGTAGGCAGGGACGTCATGAGGGCATGCGGTCATTACCAGAGAGTGCAGTGGGCTACGTGTGGGACTGCAGGAAGGCTGTCCTGACCCCTTGGACACACGTTTACACACATACACGTGCAAGGAGTTTCATGATTATATCCTAAATATGAAATGCAACAGAAATGATTCAGCCAAACAACCAAAATGATATGATAAAGTATTTGCTACATCCCTGCACAAGCACCTATTCAATTAAAGTGAAGCCAAGTCTGGATGGGTTTCTGGAAAAGCAGAATATCTAAGTCATGAAGAAGAACCGTTGGTCCAACTAATAGCGTAAGATTGCATTTTAACAGTGCTCAGCTATGAGTTATCGAACTCAGCTCACAACTTACCAAAGAGAAATCTTTTGGGGGGTTTTTCCCATCAATAAAAACAGAAGATGAATCTGGAATGATTGACAGTCACATAAGGGTTTCAAACTCTCTGATATTAACTGACACCCTCTGGAAGCCCCGCCCCTTTCATCTTGTCTCACGTTAGTAATCTCTCGCCTCGATTTTCCCGCTTGAAAGATGCGGCGTCCCTGCTTTCTGTTCCCGATAAACGCAGAGTTTGTTCTTGTGAAATAAATTCTAGCAGTGTGTGTTCGACTTAGCTAACATCAGACAAGTATATACAGAATGTCAGATAAAGATTTTTATTAGGGATTTCTCAGTGTGCATATGGGGTTTTACAGGAACCAGCAGGCACTCGCAGAAACATGACAAAAATGTACTGCTGACTTTTCCCATTCGCTTCATATAGCGCTATATCACACGGCGTTCCTCAAGGCTCAATTCTGGGTCCACTGTTGTTCAATCACTATACGCTCTATTCTATAACCAACAGTATAACATACACTATGATCAATATGCTGATCACACACAGCTCTGTTTGTCCCTGAAACTCGATGCGCAAAACTAAATTAGCGACTCATTGGGCTGCATCGACATGTCTATGTCTCAGAACCGGACACAGAGATTCTTCGAATTGGAAATGAACGTTTATGTTTTAGTCCCCATAAGAACAATCTACAGCGTAAACAGGAAACACACTGCAAATCTGACTGTTTCTACAGAATTCCAAGTACTACAAACCAAAGACCGAGGAGAAGTGAAAAAGGCTGAACCAGTGGAAAAAACCCAGCATTCATACAAGACAAGGGCTGGGCGATATTATGATATAATAACGATATCGTGATGATAAAAATAAACGTCAAAATACACTTTCCTGAGATATCGTGATATATATATGTTTTTGATGACATTTTTAAGTTTTCTTTTTAAAATGATAGCATTGTATCCTTTAAACTGTAAAATGTTAAGTATGTTTACATAGTTTTATTTTCTCTTTTTTTCAGTGTTAAATATTTTTTATTTACATTTAAATAAAAATGTAATGAGACATTTTGGTCGGCATTAAATAAAGTATTATCAAACTGTCTTTTTTTTTAATGCAACACTACTGCGTTGCTGGCAGTTTGTTTTCAAACCTATATATAGCTGCATATCGTGTCTATTGTGCAGAAATGCCTTTGAGAACCGCGGTGTGATATTTTTTGTCGTATCGCCCCAGCACTAATTCATACTAACACGTAAGAAACAAGCACTAGAGTATACAAATATAACCTTTAAGCTTAACATGGTATTAAACAGGACTATTGGGGTGGGATCCTCAAGGGTACATCTTCTGTATCTTTACTCTCGTTTCACCGAGCTCAATGAATGTATCATATCGTTAAAACTCATTTAAAATGTTGTCATGGCGCTTAAAGACCACTGTTTTACAGTCATGGTTTCTGGACTTTCGTCCTGAGGACTAACTACTCTGAAGAGTCCGATATTTTGACCAATGACACGCTTGATTTACATACTTTTAAGAGTACCACTCCAGTGACAAACAAGGTACTGTTTAATACTCTGTGAGTGCCCATTAACTTCAGTACTGCTGTCAAAACAATGACCTTGGCCACCATTAGCCAGGATTTAGCAAGCAACTGATAGGCTAAGCAGTGACCAGACATCCAAACTTCAACAGTATGGACTCTGTGTTAATAAATGAAGCTTGACATCAGCCAGCCACCAGGGGGAGCTCTTCCTGCATAAAGATGATTGACTGAAATTTCCCAACAGGCTATTCAGATGAGCTCGCGGTCCTAGGACCAGAGGTGGAGAAAGTACTGAGACTGAATACTGAAGTGAAAGTATAGATAATATATCAATATCTTACTCTGTTAAAAGTGGAAGTATCCAGTGCAAAACGGTTACTCTAGTGAAAGTAAAAAAAACCTCAAGTATTAATAACGTGAATTAAGAATGCAAAAGTTTTTGATTGATGAATTATTGATGTGATGTTTTGAAGTGAAAAGTAATTTTTATTACTGTTAGTAGATGATTTTTGTTCTATAGGCATCATTTTGCCTGAAAACATCATATAATCTCTGTAAGTTTGCAATATTTACCATTTGCTAGAATTTCACTCACTGCCTAGCCAGATAATTTTAGCTTCTGGAATTGATGTTAGTCTAACCTAGTATTAGCAACGAAAACACGCCAATACAGCTAGTTATTGTTAGCAAATGATCAAAAGAGGATTTTTCAAATTAGATAGAGTTCATGATTTCTAGGGAAGCGAAGGAGATGCTGAGTCTTTGTTTACTCCAGCGCATCTACTTTGGTTGTAGATTAACCTTCGGTGATCCACACATTACCGCCACCATGTCAGTACGTTCTGGTGAACTTTAAATGCAATGATTAGCTCTGGGTATTTTACATTGAGTCTGAGTCAAAATGAAAACAGTGGGTGCCTGAGTAGGCTCCAGATTTCTTAGCCATGTGGCACAAACCTGGGAATTTCTGGTTTTGATTCATCCTAGTTAAACTCCAGAGAAAAACATCAGCCAAGAAAATCAAATAATAGTACAAAAACAGGAAAGGCTGCTGAATCAGGAGAATTACACCTACCTCAGTTAACACTGCACTGAAGATAACACTGGATTAGGTTTTGGAATTCTGTACAAAAAAACAAACAAAAAAAACAGATTATGTCTGAAGTACAGAGGAGAACTACTAACTCCTTTACACAACCATCAACACCAACAACAACATCCCCACCAACACCAACAACAACACCACTGCCAACATCAACACCAACACCGCCACCAACACCACTGACATCGCCACCACCAATAACAACACCACCATCAACACCAACAACACCATCACCACCAACAACACCACTGCCAACATCAACACCAACACCGCCACCAACATTACTGCCAACATCAACACCAACACTGCCACCAACAACACTGCCAACATCAACACCAACAACAACACCGCCATCAACACCAACAACACCATCACCACCAACAACAACATCCCCACCAACATTAACAACATCATCACCACCAACACCACTGCCAACATCAACACCACCACCAACACCACTGCCAACATCAACACCAACAACACCACCACCATCACCACCAACAACACCACTGTCAACATCAACACCAACAACAACACCATCACCACCACCACCATCACCACCAACAACAACACCATCACCAACACCACTGCCAACATCAACACCAACAACAACACAATTACCACCACCACCAACAACACCGCCACCAACACCACCAACACCACCATCAACACCAACAACAAGACCATCACCACCATCACCACCAAAAACACCACCACCAACATCAACAACAAAACCATCACCGCCACCAACAAAAACACTGCCAACACCAACAACACCATCACCACCAAGACCACCACCAACAACAACAAAAACACTGCCAACATCAACAACACCTCCACTACCACCAACAACACCAACATTGCCAACAACACGAACATAAGCAACACCAGTACTAACAACATCACTACCAACAACACCAAACACCACTACCAACAACAACACCCACAACACCATCACAACCACCACCAACAATAACACCCACAATAACATGATCACCACCACCATCACCAATAATAATCATGATGATAATATTATTTTTTATTTATAAAATGAAACTGATCATATTGAAAATGTAATTTTTTTTCTGTTTTTTTCTTTTTTAACAATTCTATGAATGCATTTAATTGCACCAAAGGGCACTTAAGCAAACAAACAAACAAACAAACAAACAAACAAACATTCTTATTCTTATAACAGTAAAAGTGTGTTTACGGGGCTGTAGGCATGTAGTAAAGTAGCTAAAGGTATAAGGAGATTTGGGCATGGATTTATCTACACCACAGATGTTAGGTGTTGATATTACCCTCGTAGCTTCAGTGCAGAATTAAAAAGAAAATCCCAGACATGACTTCCACAAATAGGAGGCACACGTTGTACGTACAGAATGTTTCATTGAACCTTTTTTGACACTGCAGTCTTGTGCAATGGCGTAAAAACAATACCGTAATGACCCCCGGTGGAATTCTGGAGAACTGACTGTACCCTGACACCCAGTGAGACTCTGCTGCAGTGGTGAAAACAGTCAACACACATAATAATATAGTGTGATTAACGTGGTTAAATACCATCAGACAAAGTTTAATGTTTAAACTGAACACACGGTGTTGTTTATTTTAGACAGATATTCGTAGATAAAAAGGAATTTTTCCTCTGGGGACATTTCTGTCAGAATCTGTGGGAAACATGATTAGAAACAGCTTTAAGGGAATCGTGCAACATGGCTCGACGTATTCTTCAACCTTTATATGGTTTTCAGTCTGGATGAAGGGGGGAAAAAGGGGGCCTTGTAACCCCTGAGAAGATCCATCAAAGGCATGATGGCGCACGGACCGAACAGTCCTACAGGGAAGTCTTAAAAACACTCCCAGTTGCTAACACGAGCGTTGCTAACACTTTCACTGAAGCAAAAACATGTGGTTTATGTTATAAAAGCCATGTTTATAAGGTTACACCGGATGTATACACACTCTCAACTCACAATTCAACATACTTCAAAACATCAGCAGCAGCACCGGCAGCATGTGTTCAAAACAAACATTTATGGGATACACAAATATGGCGTTTAATTTATTCATGAATATCATCCCTTTAAGGTGCAAGGAAAAACACATTTCCACACGAAGGACATCGGAGGAGACGCAGCTTAATCGCTACTTAAAACGTAGCTTAATGCTGCGATGTTCAAACACTTACATCAGTTTATTCATTTGACAAATCGCAACTTTGTCTCCATCCCACACACACATTACACATTTCATAACCTCGATTTACTGTCTCGTGGCCAAGCTTGTAGCCTCATACTCGAAAAGACTCGGTGCCAAAAGGTGATTCAACAAAGTATTGAGCAAAGGCTGTGAATACTTATGTACATGTGCTTTTTTTTGTTCTTTATTTTGAATAAATCTGCAAAGATTTCAAACAAACTTCTTTCACGTTGTCATTATGGGGTATTGTTTTAGAATTTTGAGGAAAATAATGAATTTAATCCATTTTGGAATAAGGCTGTAACATCACAAAATGTGCGCTGTGAATACTTTCCGGATGCACTGTATATACATATATATATATATATATATATATATATATATATATTTAACAAAAATCCACACACACATTTAAAATATTTTTAGATACAGTTCCGCAGATGTGCTGTAATTGTTGAGAAACGCACGTCTCGACACTGTTCAAAATGGTATTTTTCTTCTACTCAAGAAAAATCTGGCATCTTCGGAGGCTTGAAAAACATGCAGGCGATTTTAATAATCTGAATGAGGAGCTCAGAAACTCTAAGTGCGCGCGTAACCCGACTCTGAATACAAGAAACTTTCCCCACGTAAACATGAACATAAATTTTGAGCTTAAATCGTCTATGCCCAGTCGTCAGTAGTTGGGTTTATGACTCATGGTTCATTGCCCCCTAGTGGAAAAACAAAGATTTATTTTAAGCTTAACATGGTATTAAACAGGACTATTGGGGTGGGATCCTCAAGGGTACATCTTCTGTATCTTTACTCTCGTTTCACCGAGCTCAATGAATGTATCATATCGTTAAAACTCATTTAAAATGTTGTCATGGCGCTTAAAGACCACTGTTTTACAGTCATGGTTTCTGGACTTTCGTCCTGAGGACTAACTACTCTGAAGAGTCCGATATTTTGACCAATGACACGCTTGATTTACATACTTTTAAGAGTACCACTCCAGTGACAAACAAGGTACTGTTTAATACTCTGTGAGTGCCCATTAACTTCAGTACTGCTGTCAAAACAATGACCTTGGCCACCATTAGCCAGGATTTAGCAAGCAACTGATAGGCTAAGCAGTGACCAGACATCCAAACTTCAACAGTATGGACTCTGTGTTAATAAATGAAGCTTGACATCAGCCAGCCACCAGGGGGAGCTCTTCCTGCATAAAGATGATTGACTGAAATTTCCCAACAGGCTATTCAGATGAGCTCGCGGTCCTAGGACCAGAGGTGGAGAAAGTACTGAGACTGAATACTGAAGTGAAAGTATAGATAATATGTCAATATCTTACTCTGTTAAAAGTGGAAGTATCCAGTGCAAAACGGTTACTCTAGTGAAAGTAAAAAAAACCTCAAGTATTAATAACGTGAATTAAGAATGCAAAAGTTTTTGATTGATGAATTATTGATGTGATGTTTTGAAGTGAAAAGTAATTTTTATTACTGTTAGTAGATGATTTTTGTTCTATAGGCATCATTTTGCCTGAAAACATCATATAATCTCTGTAAGTTTGCAATATTTACCATTTGCTAGAATTTCACTCACTGCCTAGCCAGATAATTTTAGCTTCTGGAATTGATGTTAGTCTAACCTAGTATTAGCAACGAAAACACGCCAATACAGCTAGTTATTGTTAGCAAATGATCAAAAGAGGATTTTTCAAATTAGATAGAGTTCATGATTTCTAGGGAAGCGAAGGAGATGCTGAGTCTTTGTTTACTCCAGCGCATCTACTTTGGTTGTAGATTAACCTTCGGTGATCCACACATTACCGCCACCATGTCAGTACGTTCTGGTGAACTTTAAATGCAATGATTAGCTCTGGGTATTTTACATTGAGTCTGAGTCAAAATGAAAACAGTGGGTGCCTGAGTAGGCTCCAGATTTCTTAGCCATGTGGCACAAACCTGGGAATTTCTGGTTTTGATTCATCCTAGTTAAACTCCAGAGAAAAACATCAGCCAAGAAAATCAAATAATAGTACAAAAACAGGAAAGGCTGCTGAATCAGGAGAATTACACCTACCTCAGTTAACACTGCACTGAAGATAACACTGGATTAGGTTTTGGAATTCTGTACAAAAAAACAAACAAAAAAAACAGATTATGTCTGAAGTACAGAGGAGAACTACTAACTCCTTTACACAACCATCAACACCAACAACAACATCCCCACCAACACCAACAACAACACCACTGCCAACATCAACACCAACACCGCCACCAACACCACTGACATCGCCACCACCAATAACAACACCACCATCAACACCAACAACACCATCACCACCAACAACACCACTGCCAACATCAACACCAACACCGCCACCAACATTACTGCCAACATCAACACCAACACTGCCACCAACAACACTGCCAACATCAACACCAACAACAACACCGCCATCAACACCAACAACAACATCCCCACCAACAACAACATCCCCACCAACATTAACAACATCATCACCACCAACACCACTGCCAACATCAACACCACCACCAACACCACTGCCAACATCAACACCAACAACACCACCACCATCACCACCAACAACACCACTGTCAACATCAACACCAACAACAACACCATCACCACCACCACCATCACCACCAACAACAACACCATCACCAACACCACTGCCAACATCAACACCAACAACAACACAATTACCACCACCACCAACAACACCGCCACCAACACCACCAACACCACCATCAACACCAACAACAAGACCATCACCACCATCACCACCAAAAACACCACCACCAACATCAACAACAAAACCATCACCGCCACCAACAAAAACACTGCCAACACCAACAACACCATCACCACCAAGACCACCACCAACAACAACAAAAACACTGCCAACATCAACAACACCTCCACTACCACCAACAACACCAACATTGCCAACAACACGAACATAAGCAACACCAGTACTAACAACATCACTACCAACAACACCAAACACCACTACCAACAACAACACCCACAACACCATCACAACCACCACCAACAATAACACCCACAATAACATGATCACCACCACCATCACCAATAATAATCATGATGATAATATTATTTTTTATTTATAAAATGAAACTGATCATATTGAAAATGTAATTTTTTTTCTGTTTTTTTTTTTTTTAACAATTCTATGAATGCATTTAATTGCACCAAAGGGCACTTAAGCAAACAAACAAACAAACAAACAAACAAACAAACATTCTTATTCTTATAACAGTAAAAGTGTGTTTACGGGGCTGTAGGCATGTAGTAAAGTAGCTAAAGGTATAAGGAGATTTGGGCATGGATTTATCTACACCACAGATGTTAGGTGTTGATATTACCCTCGTAGCTTCAGTGCAGAATTAAAAAGAAAATCCCAGACATGACTTCCACAAACAGGAGGCACACGTTGTACGTACAGAATGTTTCATTGAACCTTTTTTGACACTGCAGTCTTGTGCAATGACGTAAAAACAATACCGTAATGACCCCCGGTGGAATTCTGGAGAACTGACTGTACCCTGACCCCCAGTGAGACTCTGCTGCAGTGGTGAAAACAGTCAACACACATAATAATATAGTGTGATTAACGTGGTTAAATACCATCAGACAAAGTTTAATGTTTAAACTGAACACACGGTGTTGTTTATTTTAGACAGATATTCGTAGATAAAAAGGAATTTTTCCTCTGGGGACATTTCTGTCAGAATCTGTGGGAAACATGATTAGAAACAGCTTTAAGGGAATCGTGCAACATGGCTCGACGTATTCTTCAACCTTTATATGGTTTTCAGTCTGGATGAAGGGGGGAAAAAGGGGGCCTTGTAACCCCTGAGAAGATCCATCAAAGGCATGATGGCGCACGGACCGAACAGTCCTATTATACTACTTATACTATATATCCTATTATACTTCTTATACTATATATCCTATTATACTTCTTATATATCCTATTATACTTCTTATACTATATATCCTATTATACTTCTTATATATCCTATTATACTTCTTATACTATATATCCTATTATACTTCTTATACTATATATCCTATTATACTTCTTATACTATATATCCTATTATACTTCTTATACTATATATCCTATTATACTTCTTATATATCCTATTATACTTCTTATACTATATATCCTATTATACTTCTTATATATCCTATTATACTTCTTATACTATATATCCTATTATACTTCTTATACTATATATCCTATTATACTTCTTATATATCCTATTATACTTCTTATACTATATATCCTATTATACTTCTTATATATCCTATTATACTTCTTATACTATATATCCTATTATACTTCTTATATATCCTATTATACTTCTTATACTATATATCCTATTATACTTCTTATATATCCTATTATACTTCTTATACTATATATCCTATTATACTTCTTATACTATATATCCTATTATACTTCTTATATATCCTATTATACTTCTTATACTTATATATCCTATTATACTTCTTATACTTATATATCCTATTATACTTCTTTTATATCCTAGTATACTTCTTACAGTCATTTATTTTAATGACTTCTATAATAAATCAGTAATGTTCTTTTGTCTTCGGTGATATGCAAATGTAGAATGAATATGCAAAGTGACGTCATGAGTGAGTTTTTCAGCAGGAGTCTGAATATAATGATGGGGGGCAATCCGGAAACACCACACGCGCGCGCACACTCACTCTTAAAGTATCCTATAAAGGCACAGACGCTACAGAAATCGGTGCAGCTCCGTGCGCGAGAGGAACGAAAGGAGAACTCTCACTGATGCCACCAGAGGCCGTGCAGATCATCTGAGCTCTTAAGAACATGTTATACGGTGTCGTTTCTCCGACCGCGTGCGGCGCTCCGCTGCTGCAGCCCGTCTGGGACGAGATACGCGAGCGCTCGGGAGAGCGCGCGACGCCGCTGTGGAGCGCGTGCCTGGCCTTCTCAGTTCACGTCCTGCTCTCGGCGCTCTTCCTCGGGCTCGATGTGCTCGGCCCGCGCGTGCCGTGGATCAGTCGGTACAGGATCCACGGGAAGCCTGTCAGCCTGCGCCGTTGGTTTCGCTGCCTCGTGCGGATTTCGTGGAAGTACGCGCTGTGCATCTTGCCGGTGAGCGCGTGGATCGGGTACGCCGGATTCGCGCAGCACGAGCGCGCGGCTGCTGCTGCTGCGCCGTCGCTGCTCGTCGCGTGCTCGGAGTGTTTTTCATGCCTGCTCGTGTTCGACACCACCTTCTTCTTCATGCACTACACCGTGCACAGGTGAGACTTCCGCTTTCACACATCTGGGATCAATTCTTCTGAACATCAAACAAAAACAATTCTTTTGTTTGCAACAATTGATACGTTTAAAGTTAAGCTCGCGCCTTGCATGATGTACTTTGTATATACACAACTTAATTAAGTCAGTCAACATGACCGAGACGGAGGAAACATTACAACCTAAACCCCATCCTCTCTTTTTGTCACGTTAACCTCGTGAAGAACTTTTGGCTTCGACATTACTGAACTAGCCGCTATGTTCCGTTAGCCACTGACTGCCTGCACCTGTTACCCAGCATTAACATTCACCGAACACATGAAGAAACACGGCTCCAACCCATCCTCCTAATGCTAATTACTACAGCTTACCGTGTCCAAAACACTTGCTGAATGTAGTTAACCTTAACCCGCTCTGCATTACGTCATTGTTAACTCTCACAAAGGTAATGGGAATGTCTAACATTACCACGAGTTGTACACTACAGTAATGTTATTAACTCGCGGTTAGTGTTACTCGTCCCTACTGGTGACCGCATCCAGACAGCTAACACTAACTCAGAGCCTCAGAGATAAGATACAGACTCGGAGCCTCAGAGATAAAATGCAGACTCAGAGAATTATAGAATAGCCTCAGTCACAGCCAACATAAACACATGACGCTAATAGTGTAACACCAACACTGAGGAAGCAGTGCATGATGTTTACTTTTGAAGCGTGTTGAAATAGTAAGAACACAAAAAAAGTGTGTAGGATATTTCACTGTCAGTGAAAATGACCCAGCCACTAACCCAGTGGTTGGGTTACATAAAACTACCCAAAAAAAACTACCCCAGACTCAGAAAATAGCCCGATTAAATGACCCAAAAGCCTCAACCTAGCGGTTTTTTTTTTTTTTAAGAGTGTATATATTTTATAATAATATCATATTCCACCCCCAGGTGGCGTTACAAAAGTAATTAATTAATTAGCTCAGTTTGACATTTTAAATTGGTTCTTTTTTCGATCTTTTTTTTTTGCGCACATGCTCCATATAATTTTCCAGATGAAATATTTAACATCTAATGTTTTCTCTTCATAACAATAAGATAACATTCAGGAGATCATGACTTCTGAGGAGGAGGATAATTACATTCCTCAGATCTGAAACACGAGTACTGACTTGCAACTCGCAACCTTGACATTGTGTAGACGTGAAGCACGGTTCAGCTGTTACACAACATTAATAAATCCTGTTAATAAGCGTTCTTAAGTATTATTAAGAGTTAATAAGCGTTCTTAAGTATTATTAAGAGTTAATAAGCGTTATTAAGTGGGCATAATGCACTGGAGTTACTGTAACCACTCTGAAGTGGATTCTTTTCCTGAAAACCTGTGTGTTTTATTCCTCTTCTGGCACAGCAATGTACCAACACTTAACTTAAAAATATATATATATTTTTAAAGATTGCCACATCTTACTTTTTATCCAATTCTATAAATGCTTCGTTGATGATTTAGTACCAGTACTAACTAAGGTTTTTAATCACGCCCTTTCCAAAGAAGACCCACCAGCTACATGGTCTGAGGCCATTGTCTCAGTGATCCATAAAGAATGCAAAGACCTATTATCCTGTGAGGAGTATAGACCAATTAGCCTGTTATGTAACAATCAAGAAATACTAACAAGTATCCTGGCAGAAAGATTGCAAAAAATTATAGCAAAGTTGTTTAAGGCGGATCAGACAGGCTTTATCCCTGACAGACAGGGAGCCAACAACTTAAGGAGAACATTAAATATTAGAACATGTGCCAAGAAAAGTAAGAAAAATTCCATGTTAATTAGCTTTGATGCGCAGAAAGCATTCGATGCTGTAAATCGGAATTCCCGTATAAAACATTGGCTGCAATGGGCTTCCACCCAAAGTTTGTGGATTGGGTAAAGGTTATATACACAAACCCCAAGTCACGTGTAAGGGTGAATGGATGTTGCGCTGACTTTTTCCACCTCGAGAGTGGGTCCGCCAGGGTGATTGCCTCAGCCCTTTGCTGTTTGCCATAAATATTGAACCCTTAGCAGCACTAATAGGACAAAATGAGACTATCAAGGGTATAAAAGATGAGGGTCAAACAGAACACAAGATTTCACTCTACGCGGACGTCATCCTGACATATATTAGTGATCCAGCCTCCTCTATCCCTTCGCTAATCAGAAATTTAAAGGAATACGGAGAACTCTCGGGATATGAAATCAACCAATCGAAATCTGAAGCAATGATGCCGGTGGCGCGCTGGCCAGCACAACTAACGGGAAGATTTAACTTCCGTTGGTCTAATCAAGGTTTTAAATACCTAGGAATCTTCATAACCCCGGATACATCACAGCTATTTAAGGCTAACTGCGGGAAATTATTGGGTGAAATAAAAAAACTGACTTGGACGAGATGGGAATCACTCCCTTTATCTCTAATGGTCCGAGTGGAAACCATACGAATGAACGTATTGCCGAGGCTGCTCTTTCTGTTCCGATCCCTGCCCGTAGAGCTCCCCGTTACTACATTCAAAATCATTAATAAATGGCTATCCAAAGAGGAGAGGGACACAAAATAACAAACAGCCCCACTTGGAGGGAATTTGAATGGAAAGTCAAGATGAGATTTTTCAGAACTCTCCTTATTACCTTAAAATTTGAAGACGGATCAGATCCATGTTGGAGGGGCTGCGGCCTGGCGGGAGACCACACACACACACACTCATTCTGGGACTGTCCAAAATTAACAGAATATCGGCAAAGCATACAAAATGAAATTGAAAAATGTTTACATGTAGAAGTGCCTTTAGAACCATCTTCTTACTTATATTTATTTACTTCCGGAGGAGGTGGAGAGCAATAATACGATATTCTTACTGAGAGTCTTGCTCTTAATAGCTTAGAAGATGATTACGGTCTCCTGGCTGAAGCCGCAGCCCCCCACGATATCACGATGGAGGGAAAGGGTGAAGGATGTTTATTACATGGGATATATAACTGCAAAATTACAACTAAAAACAGAAATATTTTCAGTGAAATGGTCCCCGATCGTCTCATATTTTCTCATGTGACTTGCTGTAGGAGTCAGAGTCGATTTCCTTTGTTATCTAAATCTGAATGCCATCATGATGTTATTCACGCATTACTGTTGTTTATGCATCTTACCATTTTGACCCATGAGAGGGAAATATGTGTGGACACTGAGAGGATATTGGAGGCCATGGACTGCCCTGTAAGACATGTAGACCTGTGCTACATCGCTGAATGACTAACTGTACTCTACGGCTGCACTTGATAAAATGGAATAAAAAGAAGTTCCAATAAATAAATAAATAAAGGTTCCTATTATTATTATTATTATTATTATTATTATTGTTGTTCTTATTAACTTTTATTTTTAAGAAATAATTGTGTACTGCTTATTTTGTGTACAGTGATTTAAGAAGCTGCTTTTAAAGGTGCTCTATAAAATAAAGTTGTTTATTATTATTATTATTATTATTATTATTATTTAGAACCGAAAAGGGTTTTGTTTTCAGCCTGATGCCATAGGAGAACACTTTTAAGTTGCATAATGAACCTTTTTCTCTCAAGTTCAAGTTTAGAGAACCGTCTATTCACTGGTGCTTTAAAGAAACCAGAAATGGTTCTTCACAGCAATGGTTCTTCACAGCAGTACCACAAGGAACCATGTTATCATAAGTTCTCTTAAAAAAAAAAAACATCCTTAGTTAGTGCTTTAAGGAACCAAAGTAAGATTCCTAAGAGTGTTGCCTTCCAGGAGAACTTTATACAGTAGGGTTCACGTTAACGTGTTAAGGGATGACACCTTGAACCAATACAATGCTCTGAAGAAGCCATGATGAACCATAAAGAACTTTTTTTTTTTTTAAATCTCCAAAGTACCATACAGCTCAACTTGAGAACTCTATACAATGTGAAGAAGATTCTTTGTATAAAAAAAAAAACATTAAAAATAATCTGTATTTTTAAGAGTGTAGACTACTGTTAGATCTGCTGCTATAGAAATCAATCGACACCTTCTGACCAATCAGATTTGAGAATTGAACAGTGCTGTGGTATTATTCGTTGTAATCCCCCACCCATTCTGTTCCTCAGAAACCCCTGGCTCTTCAAGGTCTTCCATCAGTCTCATCACACGAACGTACACCCTTTCGCACTGGCGGCTCAGGACTCCAGCATCATCGAGCTCGTCTCTCAGCAGGTGTTGGCCATGTTCAGCACCGTGGTGGTGGGCTGCCATCCGGTCAGCAAAATCCTCTTCCATCTGCTCAACATCTGGCTGGCGGTGGAGGACCACTGTGGTTACGATTTCCCCTGGGCTCTCCACAGGATATTGCCCTGTTTCGGAGGAGCTCCTTTCCACCAGGCCCATCATCAGCACGTTACCGGGAACTATGCACCGTACTTCACACACTGGGACCTCATATTTGGTACGGCAATACACGCGTGAACGGATGTTTGTTTTGGAAGGAGCTGGAGATGTGGATATGGATTTTCTTTAAAAAACAACAACCTGCGAACGCTGACTTGCACTAAGATCATGTCCACGTGTCCAGGAGGTTACGTTTCATATTTTTTGGTCCATGACTGGGGGGAGATTATAACGCGCAGATTCGCGCTGAAATCATTTCATTGTTTCGTTTTAGTCAACTCCGCACCTGCGTACGTGCGTACAGATGTGTTCAACAGCACCACCTACTGGCCCGCTTGCTCGTACAAATCAGTTTTCAGTTCAAATCAGTTTTATTTGTATAGCGCAATTATTAACACTGGACATTGTCACAAAGCAGTTTTACAGAAATACATCAACCCAGGATTATTATTTATCCCTAACGAGCGAGCCAGAGGCGACTCGGTGAGGGAAAAACTCCCTGAGGCGATATGAGGAACCTTGAGAGGAACCCATCCTTATCTGGGTGACACCGGATAGTGCGATTATAAATAAATAAATAAATCCCTTCTATAAATGCGCTAATACTACATGGTTAAATAGTGCAGTTGTGTAGCCATGAAAATTCCTTACAGTTCGTACATGAAGTCTGTTTTGTTGAACTTCTCCACTGTGTAAAACCGTTTGAGCTCGAAAGCCATCTTCACTGTTTTTGAAGTCGTACCGTCCTCAGTAATCAGTGATGTTTAGGCGGCACCATGTGGGGTCATCCTCAGCAGCAGCGAGTGGTTTTCAGGTGATGATGACTCCAACCAGATGTAGGGGATCAGGATGGATCAGGCGGGTATCTTTATACATGTGGGCGGAGCCTGACTGTAACACCGCGATGTTTGGAATAAACGCTTTTTTGGGGGTGGGGGGGCGATCCTATCAAAGTACCCACCTCCTTTTGACTATTTTTTTCCTCTCCAGCCACTGTGCTGGAAACTGTGGAAACTGTGGACCTGGCAACCCCGGTGCTCCTTCGTGGGCCATTTCATTTTAACCGTCATTTCAGCCCGTGACACATCAGTCTGATTTAAAAAAATTTTATCTATTTTTGATTTTAAATGATTATATTTTTAAGTGAACGTGAACTAATCACAGAATGATGGACTCTTTTGGGGGGGAAATTCTTTCAGAAATGTAATTATGCTTCACGTCACTTCACGTGTGTTCTGTACAGGAAGTAACCCGAAGGATGTCGATTAAACCGACCTTTATAATGTCATCACTCTTATAATCACCTGTACTGATTCCTGCATTAATTAATCTACACGAGTTTTATATTGAAGAGACATTGTTTTATTACATACAGAACTGTGCAAAAGTCTTAGCCCCCTATTTCTTTTTTTTAATGCTAATTTCTTTGCATAAACATATCTTTGATGTTTATATGATGTCTTGTGCATTACTACATTATAAATAAAGAGCAATTTGTAGGTATACAAACATTATTTTTTCAACAACAACGAAAACAACAGGAGTAACACTGTTACCAGGCCGAAGTGGATTGTTTTCCTGTCTGGAGAGTGTTATTCCGCTTATACCAAAGCGATTCACTAACAATTAGTGTTTAATTTATTAACGAACAACACATCACTCACGTAAACAGTTTATAGTTAAGATTTAACGTCCTGGAACATCCGAGACGCTCGTTGGTCCTCCTGTCATCACTTACATTATAGCAGCTATAAACACTCTTTCCTTCACCGGCGTCTCTTTATTTTCTTCTCTGACTCGAAGTTAATAGGACATCACAGTAAAAAAACGCAGCTTGTCATGTTACTGAGAAACCCCAAAAAAAGAGAAAAAAATCGTAAAACTCCTCTGTCCCGAAGATGTCGGAAAACGTACCATCTGACTGACACTGGAGACTCCTTCCATAAATGTTAAGCAAACATCAGGTATAGAAACGCTAACGCATCAGAACGAGCGCATTAATATACAATAGACCCGTCGTTTACGTTACAGGCGGAGCTACCGTCCGAGCCGTGCTGTTACGCGAAAATAAACGCACACGTTCTGACCAATCAGAGTCGAGAATTCAGATGCGCTGTAGCATAACACGTAATAAACCTCTTTTCAGACAGAAATAATGATAAAGGCCGTCGGGTTTCAAACCGAAGAAAGTGCGAGAGTCTCCAGAACTGTCCGATTCTCCAAAACACTTACCAGCTTACTACCCCAACCAGTTTCCTTACAAAACTGCATAAAAAAGCGTACCTGAGACAACGGATTTACCATCTTTAAAATAAAGAGTAAAGGATTGTTTACTGCTTTTTCTAGATGTTTGATTTCTGTTTTTACTTTATAGCATTTCTTTAAAATGTGCTTTTAACTATTACATACAACTCGTCCCCTCTGTCTCGAATGTAAATAATATCTGTGTTTATATGCACTGATGTCTGGATCAAGGCGTGACGTGTTCTTTTCTGTCTGACATTAACGCAAAATAATAATAAAACAGCAGGCTGTCCTGAAACTGTCATGTTTTTGTACAGTTATAGTTTGTATTGTTTTAAAGAGTACAAATATCTCAGGACGTACTTAAATCTTCAAATAAAAATAATTTTAAAAACACAACCTTAATGTATTTTGTATATAAGGATATCATTTAGTTGAAGTATCATGATGTGTGTGAAAGGCTTAAATCTGCCAGAGAAATCAATATTCACCCTTTCATGCATAAATTACTTGACATCCAGATTCTTTACATATTGTTTATTACTTAAAAATGAATGACATATATAAACTTGGACTTAAAAAATAGTTAAAAAAAAAATAAATATTGCTTATATCAAACAGTAAATGGATTGTCCATGTGTAGAAATACTGTTGGGGGGCGGGGGGCGGGGGGCGGGGAGTAAAAACCATATACTGAAATAAAAATAAAAAACATTCCAGTGTGCTGATGAATTATATGTAATGACGGACAGTTGCGTAAGTGTTCTCCGGAAGCCCCGCTCCTTCCCACATCTCTCGTTAGTAATTAGTTACTCGATTTTCCCCGTTTGAAAAACTTTCCGATGTGGCGTCCTCACTTCCTGTCACGGGAAATAGAGAATATTTTGAGTTTATTAATGTAAAAAACATCTCTGTGTATTTTCTTAAAATTTTGTTAAAAAACTTTGTAATTATATTTTCAAACAAGTATGTAGTTAATGTTATGTATGTCTTTTTTTTTTCTCTTCAAAATAGTCTAGTGTTGAATCAGACGTGTGTTAGCGGGAAGAGTAAATGAAGTTTACTCTGGAGAACCGTTCTCTTTAACACTCATCAGCTCTTTCTCAGCACTGTAGTGAGTCATGGCAGATCATTTAGAGCAGGAAATGCACAAACTCTGTGGGATAAAGAACCCCCTGGTCCAGTTCAGAAGGGCGGAACCTTATTATGTAAGTTTATTACGAACCTTTATTGTAGAATAAAAATAAATCTAGCACTCTAGAACTGCTATCCAGTGAAGCCCTGAGGAACCTTTAGGATCTGTTGGAGCGAGAAAAGAAAAAAAAGGTAAATGGTTCTATCTAACATTCTAATGAGTCTAGATTGTCTCTCTGGGAGAACCTTTCATGCAGAATCCTGCAAGAGATGATTTTCTTTGTAGAAAAGGTTATAGAAAAACTATTCTAAGTATAAAACCCTAATTTTTAAGTACCCCCCCCCCCCCGGTGAAACCCTCAAGTGTTCTATGTAGAACACTTAAACAGATGGTTTCCTTAGAGTTTCAAGTAGGCCTATTATAAGAATAAAATAAACTGCTTACTATTCAAAGAACCAACTTTGCAAACACGACTTGAGCGGAAGGTTTCACAGCGGTGAGTTTATATTTTGTATCTCGCTCACCTTTCAGATACGAGGTAAATGCCGACGCCCCGCCGGCGGTTCGCAAAACGATGCCCTGTACACAGCTTCTGTGTTATGAGGACGTAGGTACTCATGCGATATATCTTTGGAAAGCTAAGATTCTTGTGATTCGATTGTTATAAACCGTTTCAAGATACAATCACAACAGCAGGTACAATCAATGCCAGACCACCAACATACAAACAAACATTAAAAAAAACTGAAGCAACTTGGTTGAGCAGTCAGTAGCAGATACTTCATACTTACAGGTTCTGATTCGTGAGCGCTAGATTGTCCGAGCGCTAGACTGGGAATCGCCCAACAGTTCAGGAGTAGCCTTTGTTCGTAGCCTGCGTTGTATTCGCCCAGGTTCCAGCAAACATTCAGGTTGGACTGCTCAGGAACCGCCGATTCCTAATTTCGTCCGTTTTCGGAAGGCTAAACAAAGGGGGTTTTTTTTCGCACCGAAACACAGTATCAGTTACATTTAACTGATTTGGGTTTTTCTTTCATGACCATAGTGTGAATTTCTACTGGAATACCAGATGAGTTGTTTCACCGTGAAGTGAGACAGAGTGTGATCTCGGATGTTTAGAGTTAGTCCCATTTATTATTTTTTTTAATGAACTACATTACAGATTCTAAATAACCCCAGTTTAAAAAGACAGCAGATGTTTTGTATTTGATTAACGTTTCAGGATTTTTGTCGTTTCCGTTGCCAAAGAACTCTTAACCTTAACTCTTAACCCTTAAGTCCAGTTAAATTATTAAGTCCAGTGCAAAGTTATGGCACTGGTATCAGCAGACAGCGCTGTGGTGTGAAGTCGAATTCTCCAAGCCAGTAGATGTTTTGATGACTCTCGCTTTAGGTTGCTGGAGGTTTACTGAGATCATCAGCTTTTAGTATGGATTATAACATGCCATGAGCAGTTGAATAATATTTCATTTGTATCCTTCTGGAAAAGGCTCGTCTCCTCATCCCACCTATGAGCTTTGTTCTTTTTTAAGAAGGGTTTTTAAACATTTTATTTGTACTTCCATGGAGCTTCAGCTGTTCCACTGTAGCCTGTAGTTTCTTCTAATTTAAAGTTATGGCACTGGTATATGCTGGAAATGGGCTTTAGTCTGATAGTACTCATGAATCCAGTCCAGCAGGGGCGTTTACACTCTGTGGTTTGACAAGCTGTGGTTTGGTCTTGTTTTGTTTTGGTGGGTTTTTTTTTCCCGTCTTTGTATAAAGAGAGAGAGAAAAAAGAAAAGTTTGAGTTAACCGAGAACAGGATCGTACTCGTTTCGCCGTACTTTTGTTAAATGTAACTATAAATGCATAACAAATAAAATGTTACAATAAATAAATAAATAAAACACTCCACGTCGTGCGGTTATTGGAAAAGAATCGATTTCTGCTTCTTCGCACCACCTTGTCATTGATTATTTTCCGCTAACAGCGTGACACGGCGTGTTTTATGCCTTATACAAGAGCTGATTCTCCGGTGAGGTCAGCTGTGTGTGGAGGTGGATGAAGACGCTCAACATCTTGCATTACTTAGCATATTCACATGGAGTCATTCACAGAAGCATGCGTAGGCCCAGTGCCGGTTCTAGACATCTGGTGCGCCCTCACCCCCAACCCCCGCCCCGACATTTTGTGCATCGTACCCTATCTCTTCATACACTCAGAGGCTGGGACCCACGTTAAAACACTGACGTTAACTGATTTCATTACAGGTGAGTGACAAGTCATCTATATCCAACAGACGAAAGAGCCGAGTCTTTCGCTGCCTGTCTTTATTGGTGGACTAGCGTATAGTGATGTGATGGTTGTGGAGGCCCCGCCTCCTCTCCAAGCCCGAGGCCCTAAGCAATTGCCTACTCTGCCTATAGGTGGCGCAAGCCCTGGGTTGGCCTACAAACACACACACACACACACAAACAAAAGCACCAGCATGGAAAAGCCCCCACCAAGTCAACACCTCACAAACTTTGTTTTTATGCAGATTAAACAGACTGATATATGTTAGCATTGCTAGCAATAGTGCGGTTAGCTTTAAAATGCTTGCAGGGGGACTAAAACATGTGGACAGCATCCCTTTATTCTTCTTCTTGGATTTCACATTTATTAAAAAGAAATCTTATCAGACTGCTGGCTTGAAAACCGGCATGTGTGAAATGCATAGGAAAAAAGCTACCACGCGAATGGCTTAGCACCGCTCTGGTTCTCTGGTTTTCTCTCACTGTCTAAAACATGCTGTTATGCAGCGTGACAACTCTAAATTGTCCCCGTGTGTGTGTGTGTGTGTGTGTGTGTGTGTACGTACATGCCTTGCAAACAGAGTTTCCAGAATAAGGTCCGGTTCCATTGCCACCCTTACCAGGAAATGAACTGCTTCTAATCCCACCCACCGAATGAATTCAGAATTTGTGTTATACATTAAAATCAGCTTTAAAATCATTCAATTGAAAGCTTAAAATAAATCTTTGTTTTTCCACTAGGGGGCAATGAACCATGAGTCATAAACCCAACTACTGACGACTGGGCATAGACGATTTAAGCTCAAAATTTATGTTCATGTTTACGTGGGGAAAGTTTCTTGTATTCAGAGTCGGGTTACACGCGCACTTAGAGTTTCTGAGCTCCTCATTCAGATTATTAAAATCGCCTGCATGTTTTTCAAGCCTCCGAAGATGCCAGATTTTTCTTGAGTAGAAGAAAACTACCATTTTGAACAGTGTCGAGACGTGCGTTTCTCAACAATTACAGCACATCTGCGGAACTGTATCTAAAAATATTTTAAATGTGTGTGTGGATTTTTGTTAAATATATATATATATATATATATATATATATATATATATATATATGTATATACAGTGCATCCGGAAAGTATTCACAGCGCACATTTTGTGATGTTTCAGCCTTATTCCAAAATGGATTAAATTCATTATTTTCCTCAAAATTCTAAAACAATACCCCATAATGACAACGTGAAAGAAGTTTGTTTGAAATCTTTGCAAATTTATTCAAAATAAAGAACAAAAAAAAGCACATGTACATAAGTATTCACAGCCTTTGCTCAATACTTTGTTGAATCACCTTTTGGCACCGAGTCTTTTCGAGTATGAGGCTACAAGCTTGGCCACGAGACAGTAAATCGAGGTTATGAAATGTGTAATGTGTGTGTGGGATGGAGACAAAGTTGCGATTTGTCAAATGAATAAACTGATGTAAGTGTTTGAACATCGCAGCATTAAGCTACGTTTTAAGTAGCGATTAAGCTGCGTCTCCTCCGATGTCCTTCGTGTGGAAATGTGTTTTTCCTTGCACCTTAAAGGGATGATATTCATGAATAAATTAAACGCCATATTTGTGTATCCCATAAATGTTTGTTTTGAACACATGCTGCCGGTGCTGCTGCTGATGTTTTGAAGTATGTTGAATTGTGAGTTGAGAGTGTGTATACATCCGGTGTAACCTTATAAACATGGCTTTTATAACATAAACCACATGTTTTTGCTTCAGTGAAAGTGTTAGCAACGCTCGTGTTAGCAACTGGGAGTGTTTTTAAGACTTCCCTGTCTTAAAAACATGGATATATAGTATAAGTAGTATAATAGGATATATAGTATAAGTAGTATAATAGGATATATAGTATAAGAAGTATAATAGGTTATATAAGAAGTATAATAGGATATATAAGAAGTATAATAGGATGTATAGTATAAGAAGTATAATAGGATGTATAGTATAAGAAGTATAATAGGATGTATAGTATAAGAAGTATAATAGGATGTATAGTATAAGAAGTATAATAGGATATATAGTATAAGAAGTATAATAGGATATATAAGAAGTATAATAGGATATATAGTATAAGAAGTATAATAGGATATATAGGCATAAGAAGTATAATAGGATATATAGTATAAGAAGTATAATAGGATATATAGTATAAGAAGTATAATAGGATATATAAGTATAAGAAGTATAATAGGATATATAGTATAAGAAGTATAATAGGATATATAGTATAAGAAGTATAATAGGATATATAAGTATAAGAAGTATAATAGGATATATAGGTATAAGAAGTATAATAGGATATATAGTATAAGAAGTATAATAGGATATATAGGTATAAGAAGTATAATAGGATATATAGTATAAGAAGTATAATAGGATATATAGTATAAGAAGTATAATAGGATATATAAGAAGTATAATAGGATATATAGTATAAGAAGTATAATAGGATATATAGTATAAGAAGTATAATAGGATATATAAGAAGTATAATAGGATATATAAGAAGTATAATAGGATATATAGGCATAAGAAGTATAATAGGATATATAAGAAGTATAATAGGATATATAGGTATAAGAAGTATAATAGGATATATAGTATAAGAAGTATAATAGGATATATAGTATAAGAAGTATAATAGGATATATAAGAAGTATAATAGGATATATAGTATAAGAAGTATAATAGGATATATAAGAAGTATAATAGGATATATAAGAAGTATAATAGGATATATAGTATAAGAAGTATAATAGGATATATAAGAAGTATAATAGGATATATAGTATAAGAAGTATAATAGGATATATAGTATAAGAAGTATAATAGGATATATAAGAAGTATAATAGGATATATAAGAAGTATAATAGGATATATAGGCATAAGAAGTATAATAGGATATATAAGAAGTATAATAGGATATATAGGTATAAGAAGTATAATAGGATATATAGTATAAGAAGTATAATAGGATATATAGTATAAGAAGTATAATAGGATATATAAGAAGTATAATAGGATATATAGTATAAGAAGTATAATAGGATATATAAGAAGTATAATAGGATATATAAGAAGTATAATAGGATATATAGGCATAAGAAGTATAATAGAATATATAAGAAGTATAATAGGATATATAGGTATAAGAAGTATAATAGGATATATAAGAAGTATAATAGGATATATAGTATAAGAAGTATAATAGGATATATAGTATAAGAAGTATAATAGGATATATAAGAAGTATAATAGGATATATAGTATAAGAAGTATAATAGGATATATAGGCATAAGAAGTATAATAGAATATATAAGAAGTATAATAGGATATATAGGTATAAGAAGTATAATAGGATATATAAGAAGTATAATAGGATATATAGTATAAGAAGTATAATAGGATATATAAGAAGTATAATAGGATATATAGTATAAGAAGTATAATAGGATATATAAGAAGTATAATAGGATATATAAGAAGTATAATAGGATATATAGTATAAGAAGTATAATAGGATATATAAGAAGTATAATAGGATATACAGTATAAGAAGTATAATAGGATATATAGTATAAGAAGTATAATAGGATATATAAGAAGTATAATAGGATATACAGTATAAGAAGTATAATAGGATATATAGTATAAGAAGTATAATAGGATATATAAGTATAAGAAGTATAATAGGATATATAAGAAGTATAATAGGATATATAGTATAAGAAGTATAATAGGATATATAAGAAGTATAATAGGATATATAGTATAAGAAGTATAATAGGATGTATAAGAAGTATAATAGGATATATAGTATAAGAAGTATAATAGGATATATAGTATAAGAAGTATAATAGGATATATAAGTATAAGAAGTATAATAGGATGTATAAGAAGTATAATAGGATATATAGTATAAGAAGTATAATAGGATATATAGTATAAGAAGTATAATAGGATGTATAAGAAGTATAATAGGATATATAGTATAAGAAGTATAATAGGATATATAGTATAAGAAGTATAATAGGATATATAAGTATAAGAAGTATAATAGGATATATAAGTAGTATAATAGGATATATAGGTATAAGAAGTATAATAGGATATATAGTATAAGAAGTATAATAGGATATATAGTATAAGAAGTATAATAGGATATATAAGAAGTATAATAGGATATATAGTATAAGAAGTATAATAGGATATATAGTATAAGAAGTATAATAGGATATATAGTACAAGAAGTATAATAGGATATATAGGCATAAGAAGTATAATAGGATATATAGTATAAGAAGTATAATAGGATATATAGGCATAAGAAGTATAATAGGATATATAGTATAAGAAGTATAATAGGATATATAGGCATAAGAAGTATAATAGGATATATAGTATAAGAAGTATAATAGGATATATAAGAAGTATAATAGGATATATAAGTATAAGAAGTATAATAGGATATATAGGAATTAGTAAGGATGAAGTGGGGCAATCTATCCTAAAATATCCGTTTAACAAACAGCTGATTGTGGGGTCCAACAGTTTGTGAAGACCCTGAGAGAGAGAGCTGTTCTCTCTTTCTCACTAACATAACGAGTCGCACACACATTCATGCCAGGAGACAATTTTCTCTTGCTCCAGGTGTGAGAAGAAAAACAAACAAAAAAAAAACTTTCCTGACACCCAGAAAAAAAAAAAGAAAAATGGGACGAGGTCTCGGATCCAGACTCCGATCGCCCAGTCCGTCCACGTTAACGTAAAACAGCGACTTGTAGGAAATAAAAGCAATATGAAAAACTTTACACACGGGGACTTTCTCTCTCCAAGAGATGGAAAAGGGGTTTACAAAAAGGCTCATTTTACACTTCAATATTTCGGAAAGGAATCACGGACATGTTTGCTTGCAGCCTGGAGCATGTTGTCTTGTACTTCTTGCAGAAATGTAAAACCATAGGCTTCTGGGACGGTTACATAACGGCGACCTCATCCTTTTTGTAAAGCTGGGGACTTTTTTTTTTCCCAGTGGTGCTTCCCACAGGAGAGTCTAATAAAAGAGGACAGTTCATCAGCTCTAGTCTGGATCAGACTAACAGTGTTTCATAGCTAATTCAACACCGGCACATAGTTTCTGCGACAAAAGACATCTTCAGATAAGAGGTACGGTGGAAAATAAAAAGTCTACACACCCCTGTTAAAATGGCAAGTTGTTTACCAAGTGGTTTAAGTTGTAAGTTTGATGTAAAAAAAAAATAAGGAGAAATAGGAAAAATAGAATTATTTATTTATTTATTTATTTTTTACAATAACCCTGCTGCAGGTTAAAACTGTGCACACCCTTTTAGAACTGGGGGGCGTGGCTGTGTTCAGAATGAACCAATCACATTCAATCTCATGTTCAAAAGTAACTATCGTACATCTGTCAGTCATCAATGACATGATTCTGATTAACCCTAAATAAAGACCAGCTGTTGCTGTTGGATTTTCTTCACATCTTTGTATCATCGGACTGCTGAAGTCCGCTCACAAAGACCGTACAAAGCCTGGACAGTATCTCATTTGTTGAAAGGTATCGATCAGGAGAGGGGTATAAAAAAAAATAAAAAAATTTCTCCCAAAACATTAGATGTTCCATGGACCACCATGAAGGCCATCATCAACAAGTGAAGACAAATGGAGCACCATAGTGACATCACGAAGAACAGGACGTCCCTTCAAAATTTACAAAAAAGGTCAAGGCAAAAACGTACCAGGGAGGTTTCCAGGCAACATTAAAATAGCTGCAGGAATACCTGACAAGTACTGATTACTCTGCATGTGACAACGATCTCTCGTATCCTTCACATGTCTGGGCTACGGGGCAGGGCGGCTAGACGGAAGCTCTCTCACAAAAAACATCCAAGCGCAACTAAATCACCCCAAACCCTGTGGCAAAATGTGTCATGGTCTGATGAGACCCATTCCAAAAGGTTTGTTTGGTACCACCAAAAGATCACCATCCCCACGGTGAAGCATGTTGGTGGCAGCATCATGCTTCAGCGCTGCTTTTCTTCAGTCCAGAACTGGGGTTTTTTTTTTCAAGATGGAGGGAATCGTAAATAGCTACAAATACCAGCCACTTTCAGAGCAAAACCTTCAGGTGTCTGCTAGTAAGCTGGAGATGAAAAGGAATTGTACTTTTCAGCACTACAGTGACCCAAAGCACACATCCAAATCAACAGTGGAACTAATCAAACGACGATCGAGGTTTTTGAAAGACCAAACCCGAACCCAGATCAGAATCCAACTAGAAATCCGCGAGGTGATCTAAATATTAACGTGATTGTTGAGTGAAGACCTCGGTGAGCTTACGAGGGTGCCTGCTCTCGTCAAGGACATACTTGTACAAGTACTCCAGTCCTGCAGGTGGCGCTGTTAAAGTTTCACGACCTTCCCCCCATGACCACAAGAAGATTTGCCGTTCCTCGTAAATAAATGGACTCGGACACGCCTTGTTCGGAACAACCCATCGCAAACTCGGTCGCACAGCGTGTTCAAATGCACGACACGTCAAGCGAACACGTGCACGACACGTCGAGCGGACACTTGCACGAGCGAACACGTGCACGACACGTCGAGCAGACACGTGCACGAGCGAACACGTGCACGACACGTCGAGCGGACACGTGCACGAGCGAACACGTGCACGACACGTCGAGCGGACACGTGCACGACACGTCGAGCGAACACGTGCACGACACGTCGAGCGAACACTTGCACGAGCAAACACGTGCACGACACGTCGAGCGGACACGTGCACGAGCGAACACGTGCACAACACGTCGCGCGAACACGTGCACAACACGTCGCGCGAACACGTGCACAACACGTCGAGTGGACACGTGCACGAGCGAACACGTGCACGACACGTCGAGCGAACACGTGCACGACACGTCGAGCGAAGCCTCCACCCGACGTCTTGCTGTTCATGGGAGCTACAAGCCCAGGGGAATCAAAACACAATAGTACAAAGTGTTTAAATGTAATCATCCACCCTCAGTGTGTGTGTGTGTGTGTGCTTTTCGATCTCATTACATTTGCCAGAGGATATAATATTTATAATACACTATTTCCTGTTCTGCTCATCTTTGTGAAACTCAGCTGCTGAGAGAACAGCCAGTGTTTTGTCTCCGTCTGATCAAAATATTAGCTCTTAAATCCTTCTCAAGTTTATCTCGAGTTCATCTCTCTTCCTGTGTGTCTATTGTTAAAAACAACAACAACAACAAAAAAACATGACCTGAATTCACGATCCAAAACCCAAACCGGATCATCTGAACTCCTCCGTGCCTGACAGCAGGCCTCGTCACTGCTACTTAAAAACGCGGAATAAAGTTGAAATAAAGTTTAAAATCAGGTCAAATCGTCTCTCTCTCTCTCCTAAAGACTACAAAGACACCAGCAGATTACGATCGATGTTCAAATTTCAACGATTGTATGAAAACAAGACAAGAAGCTGTTACAGAGATCCATCATAAAGAGCGATGTGTATAACGTTACACGTTACAGGAAGCTGGAGCGTGTTCGTGCGTGTAAACTGTCCCGAGTTCCCTTTAATAAAGCCGTCATCTGTCCATCAGCTTACGAACGGATGCTTTACACACCCGAACACTCTGATACATACCGAACATAACATACGGAGAGAATCGCCTTTGATGTACTGTATTAGGATATTTACACGAGTATTATTACACTTCACCAGAATCTCACTAATATTTCCAGGACATTTTATTCTTTTGACGACGCTCCTGTGCACAAAGCGCGAGCTCCATGAAGACGCGGTGTGTGAAGGGTGGAAGAAGAACTCGAGCGTCCTGCACAGAACCCTGACCGCAACCCCACCGAACACCTTCGTTTGGGACGAACTGGAGCCTCCTCGACGTCCCGACATCAGCGCCTGATCTCAACCTCACTGACGCTCTAGTAGCTGAACGAACACAAACCCCCACAGCCACGCCCCAAAACCGAGTGGAAAGCCTTCCCAGAAGAAAGAGTGAAGCTTATTATACCAGGAAAAAGGGGGAATAAACCTGGAACGGGAAGTTCAACAAGGACATACGGGTGGGATGGTCAGGGGTGCACATACTTTGGCCATATATACGTACTAATTGATACATTTCTAGGTTGTTCGACCAGCTGCTAAAACTATGAGTGTGATGTTAGTGTAATATCTCCTATTTTAGCATTGAAATATCACTGGTTCTGAAATCAGCTCGGTTTGGTCGAATCTGACTGGATGTTGAAATCGGGTTTAGTATTGCTCTCCTTTTTTGTTAAATAAGGTACATTAATGAGAAATGTTTAAATGCGGCACTACTAACTTGACTGATGTTAAATTAATTCCATGAATTTGACAGTAATGTTCGTTTTCGTCCAAACGGTCCGTCGCATTATGGGTTTATTCCTCCTAAAGCTCCGTTTGTGTCGTCTCCGATCCATTCATTCAGATTTTTTCAAATGAATAAAAGGTTGGCTTCCCCCCCCGTGAAGTTCTTTCATTTAAACATTATTTACAAATGTTACGGAAATCTCCATCCGTGCTTTCTACTCGGCAGAAATATACGAACGTGTGCGGTCCTCATCAATTGCCCTCTTACGTCCTTAAAAGGACCAGTGCATGACTCTACAGAGCAGCGTCCTGCTGGACGACCAGGGCGCGATCACCGGTCGCGGAAAGCACGAGCCGACGCAGCACAGAGATCACACGTTTTAGAAACCATGGGAAGAAGAGCAACACTAGGAGAACGATCAAAGCAGGATAACAGCAACATCCTGTCTAAAGGAAATCACTCGGGATTTCAGCGAAGGCTCTCTGAACACATACAGTTTGGTGAATGGTCACTTCCCATTAAGAGGGAATTGAGAGCCGTTAATGGAACATCTGCATGCTAAACCCTGAGAAGTGGGTTGCACGTCTACGTAGGTCTAGAGTAGAGTCGGTACTGTTTGCCCGGGTACACCAAAGACCCGAGATGTACTCCAGAATACATGTGGTAATGGGCTACAGGAAGTGGCGGGAAGATCCCGACACAGAATCCGTATGATTACAGCCAGGTATGGGCCGGTTGTGCGAGTGACCTGCTCTTCAGAGTTGTATAATACAATCGGAATATAAACTACAGGAAGTCCAAAATGCGTCTACACCGTACAACAGTTACTTTCACCTTGCTTTTCGTCTCCTCAGTCAACCGAACAAGTGTGGAAATACTGCAGAGAAGCCATTACGATGACGAGTAACACTGAACATCATCTGCTTCAACTTCCCGATCTCACGACCGCCATCTTTTATTGATCCCGAAAAACGACCTGAACTTTCACCTGCCCGTGTAGACACAGCGGGAAATTAATAATCATGCTAACGCTACAAGGCGGGTTTAACTCAAACTTCTTTATTAAATAATTCCTCACCAATCATACGGAGCAGACTTCAGACACTGAACATTGAACAGTTATTCTATTTGTTCACGAGGTAAACAGGTTAACGGTTGTTTTTAGCATACAGTCTGTAAAATGAACTGAAAACATGTAGTTTATTACATTTAGTTTATCAGAAGGTAAATGAATGTGTCATGGCTCCCACTGTGTTCCTAAATTCTGTCGTAATTGACCAGCTCAAGTTTTCTCATGCTACTTGTGTGTGATATTGTGGCACATTAATGTTACCATCTCTAAAAAAACAAGACATTTCAACCGTGTTCCTAAATTTTTTATAATCAGGAGCACAAGTGCTCCTAAAAAATTTTTATACCATAGAGCCTTGTAGTCTACCAGATAAGAAGACGACCCGTGAGAGACACAGTGAACGAGGGTGAAAGGCGGGGCGATTAGGAATGCTCAAAACACACAGCAGGAACACAAAACAACTTGGTTGTGGTACATCGTGTCACAAACCTCCAGAGACCTTCAGACCTGAGACACAGATCACGCCTGAAACTCACCAACTTCTAATGTAAGTCGATCGTTTTCCTTTAACGGCACCAGCACAGTGTTTTATAACCACGTCGAGAAAATGATTCGAAACTGAAACGAACAAAAATGTGAATATCAAAATCATCTGCTTCCGATTCGTTTGCCATAGTTATAATAAAAATGATTTAAAAATAAATAAAAATCACTCTTAACCCTCAACTATTCATTAATGTTCCTTATTTGGATGAAATAAGACAAATGAATAAAAACAAACTAGGAAATGATGAGACTGGGAATACAGCACGCCCTTCCTGTATAAACATTCGAATTTCAAACGTATTTGCATATTTGGCTTCATCTTAAGAACTGGGTCTAAAAAAACACGTAGAACGAATTGAGCTTTGGGAAATGCCCAGAGACAGACAGACAGACAGACAGACAGACAGACGCACGCACGCACACACTAATGGCATTTGGCTGAGGCTCCTATCCAGAGCAACTTACATTTATATCTAGTTGAAGGTTAAGGTCTTCGCTCTAGGGCCCAGCGATGGCCGCGCTGGGATCTGAACTCACGACCTTCCGATCCGGAGCCTATCCCAAGGAACTCGGGGGACGCCCTGGACAGGACACAATCACACACACATTCGGGACTGCTGGAGGAAGTGTTCCCTGGGGGGAACATTAAAACTCCGTGTGGGAATCGAGCTCCGTGTTTAACAGTCATTCCAACCACGCCGATCCACAAGCTGCTAGATCTGGGAATAAGCACCATGTTGTGCAACTGGATCCTGGATTTCCTCGCCAACACCGGCGTTCCACAGGGAAGCGTTCCGAGCCCGATGTGGTATTCCTCGTTTACATACGATTACGTGGCCTTTCACACTCCGACACGGTCATTGAGTTTGCCGATGATACCAGCCTTGTCGGGGGTCTGATTGCCCGCGATGGCGAGACGGCCGACAGGGAGGAGGTGAGGTTCTTGGGACGATGGTGCCAGAGCAACAACCTGTTTCTTAATGCCAGTAACACTACAGAGCTGGAGATTGACTTTAGGTAACAGGAGAAGGTACACACCAATCTACATCAGAGGGGACAAAGTAGAGAGGGTCAACAGCTTCAGATTCCTACAGGTCACACTCACTCGATCCATCATCAAAAAGGATCTCCGACGCCTCGGCTTCCTCGGGCGTCTGAAGAAAGCCAGGATGTCCACTACAGTCCCTACTACTTTTTTTTTTTTTACAGAAGTGTGGTGGAGTCTGTTCTTGCATCCTGGCATGGCAGCTGCTCCATACAGGAAACGAAAGCCCTATAAAAGGTTAAAACAGCTCAGAAACGCATCGGCACACAGCTACCAGCAGTCCAGGACATGCATGCGGCCTCAGAAAGACAGAGCAGAGCGCATCATGACAAACACAGTCACTGTTCTGTCCTCTGGCAAACGGCTCAGGACTATTCCAACACACGCTACGCTATTCAAGAACAGTTTCCACCCCAGCGCCATAAAGCCGTTCAACACACATTACCGTATGATAACACTGATGACACGGGACACTTTATAATCGCAGTATTGTCACTTACATCAAGCAATTACGATTATTTTTTGTAATTCTTGTGCATTTTAGTAATTTCTACACATGTACAGAAGTTAGCTCCTGTTCTCACGTACGTTGTAGGGGCTATAAACAGTCGTTCTCTCACCAGCCGTGCTTTATTCTCTCCATCGTTAATAAGACAAAAATAGCAACAAAAAAAACAAACAAACCAACCATAAATTCTTCTGTTCTGACACTGGAGACCCCTTACAGAAAAACCTCACCACATCAGCGAGACTGGAGATGTTTACTGAAGAGATGTTCGTCAAGTAACTCACTGGGAATATTTACACACAGATCGGCTGTTCGGTCAGAGTTCACTGCACGTAATAAAGTTATTCAAAAATAAATAACAAACTTTTTTTTTTTAAATCACAAGAGGAGGAAATCAGACAAGAACGTTTCCGAAGCGAGAAGCTTTCTGTGGATTTACGTCCACGTGTAGTCACGAGGACAAACGCCCCTCTGAGTGTGTGATGCGTTCGGAGCAACTTTCTAATGAAAGAATGAAGCCAATAGCTTTCTTAATATTGGGGGGGGGGGGGGAAGTGTTTAATCTCAGGTGGTACTTAAAGTCCCCGTGAAAACACCGTGAAACAGGAAGTCAGGGCGGGACATCGAGTATTCCCGTCCCCTTTTTAAACAGCCGATAGCGCTTCGCGTACCCCAGAGCCGTACTTCGGAAGGTGATTGGGATCCTTCGTATTTCAGAGAGCGTGTGATTGGACAGAAAATCTAACGAGTGCAGAACGAGGTCATCAAAACCGTTGATCCGTATCGGTGGTACAGGGGGACTCAACATTCTGAACGCACAGATCTTCTAAACGTCAATCTGGTCGTTGTTTTGGAGCACACGAGCTTACAGATGACCTTAAAGCGAACGGATTCATACTTAAAACCTACAAAACGTTCATTTTGATTTCATGGGGATAAATAAATAAATAAACAAACAAACAAACAGACAGCACGGCTTTTAGACACTTAAAGCAAACCTACTGCTCCTGTACGCGGTCTGGTCTTAAAGTCGAACAGGCAGAACCGGGTCAAAAAGAAAGGCTTGTTTAGTATCGCACCGATCCATAATTATGTGTCCTGCTGTTCTGACGTCAGAGTTTAAACATGACACACACCAGCGCCACGCCATGGCTTTAGGAGGGTTTTATTTGTACTGTTCTTCATTAAATCCAAAGATGAAAAAAATAAATAAAATTAAGTTAAAATCACAATCAGAGGAAAATCAATACAGCACCAGTCGTAAAATCATGTGATGTAGGGTTGGAAAACGTTTTAATGGATTCTTCACACAGTGGTGTTAGAAAAGCTTCAAATCTCCAGGTTACACTCCGCTCGGTATTCGTTCCGTTTTTAAAAGAAAAGCATTAGCAGTTAATGGAGAAAGAACACTTTTTCTAACACAATTCCAACAGTAACATTCAAAACTTTACAAAGATTTCAAGTGAACAATAAAATGTACTCCCCCAACCCCCCCCCCCCTTTTTTTTTTTTTTTTTTTTTTTTTTTTTAAATAAACAGATTGTGGTGTTTATTTATTACATTTTTAAATGCATACCCGTCTATTTATTTAAAACGCAGTGTGAATTTTCAGGCAGCTTGCTAGCGAACGTATATATCGTGACACTGATCATTTACTCAAAAGTATCGCGATATATTTGTCCCCTCATCGCTCACGGCCCGGTCCCTGGCGGGTCACGTAACCGGATCTTGTGGTTACGATCTTCCGATCCATATCCGGCGTACGGACACGGACAAAACCTACAGGAAGGTGTAAAGTAACCGGAGCCTACCATTAGTTCTTTTGCTCCAGTGCTGGAAAACTAAATAACTAGAGATTTGCTTAGAGACACACACACACACACACACACACACACACACACACACACACACACACACACACGAATCCCATCCTTCGACACACCAAGTCATTGTTTAGACTTCCATTAGACATTATTTTGAGTATAAACAGAGGTTTTGTCCCTCTCAGTGCAGGAACATGTGGGGGGGGGGACAAGTGGGAGTTTCCCTTTAACGCTGGCAAGGATTCATTTCTGTTAATAAAGCTAGAAACCCTGGGGGAAACAAAAAAAAAAGAAAAAAAAAGAAAAACCCAAACAAAACCCCCTTTCAGCCTGATACCTGTAGTCTCGGGCTTTGAAATGTCGTCTCTTGCCTAAAAGACTGAATGAAAACAGTGCATCCCCCACCCCCCACCCCCCCCCACATACACACACATTATATATTCTCCGACCAGTGGGCATCCTTGTGTCTGGCGTGAGGCTTTGTTGTCGTTTTAAACACAGGTCTGCATGCGTTCTTGGCGAAACACGGCCATAAAACCCCCAGGACTTCACCAGAGGCCCTCACCGAGAGCAGAAACGCTAGCGCTGCCTCGTCTGTAGTCCCACCACGATACCTGTTTCCCAGCGTGAGAGAGCGTGAGGGACTCTCTCAGCGTCTCTTCACCGTCAGTCCATGTTCTGGACGTCCTCGGAGAGAAGGTCCGTGGGTTTGGACGTGCTTCTGGAGTCGAGGAACATGCGCGGGATCTCGCTGCCGAAGTAGATCTTACTGTTAGCAGATATCGCTTTGTACTTTATCATCTGCAGGTACTCGGGAGTCAGCTTCACCTGAGAGACCGCAGGGGGACAAAAGGAGGATTATAGCTTTCCAAAGTCCGCTAGGGGGATAATCCCCGTGTACGAATCGTCGCAATGCTTTTTATTTTATTTTTTTTAAAGATTCTGCACCAACAACTATTTTTTCTTTATAGGACAGACTTAATTTTATTATTTTTCCAAGCAGCGGCTACCCAGACGTAGAGCGACGCGATTATCGGAAGTCGTGTTTTTGCGTTTGACATGGGATTAAATTTGTGCCTTTAAGTTTGACGTTTCAAGAAGGGAATAAAAACACAGTGTGAGAAAGAAATTTGACCTGGTCTTCAAATAAGCAGCATTCTGTAGCGACAGTGTTGTTTCCTTTTCACTAATCTTTACGTTCGCCATTCGGGGACAAACCTCTCGTGTGGGCGGGGCTTAACAGCACTTTACTCTCATTGGCTAGTGAGATTAAAATATTTAAATCTGTAGTGGGGTGTCCGAATGGAAAGGAAAGGCGTTCACTCTGTCGTCGGGAGACCGCAAGTCCGAACCCCGATGGTGTCGCGGCCAAAGAGCGTGCTTTCTGGGTGTCGGGCATGGCTCTACTCGCTCTCCTGTCAACCAGAGCGAGAATAACCCACCATGGGTGTCTGTGTTCATGTATAGTGCCTCGTAGAAAATAAATAAATAAATAAATAAATAAATAAAAAAGTCATGCCTTTCACGGTTAAAATCTGTTTCAGGATGTAGCTCTTTTTTTTTTTAATGTTTGTTTTTTAGCGGTTTTATTTGTGCAGAAAAGAAACGCTCAAAACCCCATGAGTGTTCTCTCACCTTGTTAGCTTCAGCTGCTCTCTGAGCCGTGTAAAAGTCAGCATCTGCTTTAGCTTTCTGCCGAGCGAGAAACGCGCTGTCTAGAGAGAGAGAGAGAGAGAGAGAGAGAGAGAGAGAGAGAGAGAGAGAGAGAGAGAGAGAGAGAGAGAGAGATTGAGAGATCGATCAGGACGTAAGAAATTTAGCTCCAAAACGTTGTTGATCAGTTCGAGAAACGATCTCCGAGATGATAAACACACGGCTTTCCCGCTGTAACGGGACCCGAGGATAACAAGTAAAGCATGTCCATTTTTATTAGCCGTACAAAGTCGTTGAGAAGGTTCTGGAAGGATTTGGACCGCAGCCTGCTCGGAGCTGGAACGTTACGGTGAATGCCATGCCCCGTCCACCGGCATTTGGTGACTCGTTCATGAAAATTACAAGTGAAGTTTCTGAACTTCTACAGAAATGGAAATAAAACCTAAATACTGTAAATCATCAGAAGTCAGAAGTTACACAGCAGTAATACACCAATATTATGCTTAAAATCTTGCCTCTGAAACTGTAAATATTTAAAGCAGATCGATGATATATTTTCCGTCGTTCGTTCTTCTCTAAATCTTGGGCACAAATCAGCTCCACAATATTTATCCCTAGAACTGAAACGACTCAAAAGTGAAATTAAAACACAAACAAAAATATACTTGTGTTTGTATTCCACGAGGTTACAGGGTGGAAAAAACAAACAAACTTTTAATTCAATTTTCGAAGCGACAAACGGTGCAACCTGCAACAAGACATCGATCCAAAAACACCACAGTACACTACAGACGGTATCAAGTTTGGACTAACTTACAACCATAGGCCACGCCCCCTACCCGAGTCTGACAGCGAATTAGACACCGAGAACGAACGAAAGGTGGAGTGATGACCATCTTTAACTCCGTGATGGGAATCGCATCATCACAATTCTCCAGGGCGTTTCTAAAACGTGCATAATGTATATCGTAGAAAAATAAATAAATAAAAAAATAAAAATACATAAATCTTCCAGTAAAACAGCCAGGTTACATTTATAAAAAAAAAAAACAAACATTTGAAGATACTTTATTCAACGGCTACAAGAGTTATTTATATTTATTTATTTATTGCAATTTAAAAAATAAAATTTAACAACTTAAAAATATACCACTGAAACGGGGTGAAAGAAATAAAGATTTACTTTAGACTTCGTTATTTTATCATCATATCTAATGCCTTCAGTGAAGCTGTAATTTAAATTTTTATTTACAACTTTTAAACGAATAAAGACATCACCGTATAATCAGATAAAAGTGAAAATTTATCATGATACTAATATTAGATCATCATCATCATCATCATCATCACCTCCTCCAGCCGCACTACTAACTACTAAAAGACTGATGAATAAGACCGGGTTACGGAGTATGTTCTCGTTATACTCCTCCTCTTGTGGGCGGAGCTTGGTGTTCCCTCCGAGTGTGAAACAGAAACCTGATTGAAGCCATCAGTCGAGACGCATCGTCTTGCCAGATGCTGAGATGAGTGGTCTTATGAGATGGAGGATTTAAATGCCAGTGAATGCGATGGAAACCGAAATAAGCAGTTCTTTCTTTTGGTTCTGTTTTTCTTTCTTTCTTTGGAAGAGTTGAGTTACCCAGGTGCTCAACAGAGCTATAAAGATTAACCTCTGTCCAACATCTTACAGAGTTGGGGCCACGCAACTCCCACAGCTCCTAATCAAATATTTACACTCACGGTCAGACTGCAATACCAAAACGGATGCACACACAATCCGTTTACGCACAAATGTGCTTCTGTTTTTTTAATATCAAAGGATGAGTGTGTTTATTGATGTACAGTGTCCGTCTTTTCCCAGATTCACTATTTTCCAGAACAGCGAGGGAAACAGTGGGGGGGAGGGGGATGTTATGGTATGTTTTGTTTTTCTCTTTTTTTGGGAAAGCCACACTGCTCCGCGCTCAGAACGTGCGCTTCGTAACGCACGAACGCCGCATGAACACGTCTACGAGGAACAATCCGCAATAAAATAGTGAATAACGAGGTACGAAAACAAGTTTACAGGATGCACTTGATCGCTTTATAGCACGTGAAATAACGCGCTACAAATAAAAATACTAACATGATTCCTATACACTGTCGCGAATTCTCCATCCCGATTGGTCGTCAGGCCATCACTTTTCAGTTTTACATTAACGCGTTATCGTTTCTATAGTAACGGCTCGTTCACAGGGACTCGTACAGCGGACGCTCCGATAATAACAAACAGATTATTTATTTGATTTTATTTTAACGTGCGTAATCGTTGATATGGTCGTGTTTCCTGTCATTTACTTAACGTTTCTGGAAGGAGTCTCCAGTGTCAGAGGTAAAGTTGTAAGTAAGTTTTCCGACGAGGAGTTTACGCTTCTTTGCGGTTTCGGGCTTTTGAAAAGAGCTTTTGCTTTTTTTGTCTTAACGTCAAAAGAGAGAGAAAGAGAGAGAGGCTGGTGAGGGAACTAGCGAGAATAGGAACTAGCCGACATATAACTATAAAGGGATAAAAAGTATGATGTGCAGTTTGTTAACGAATTAAAATGGTAATCGTTGGTAAACTGCAGTGGCGTAAGAGGAATAAAACATCAGGACGTACTGTTACGGGAAAAATAATCAACTTTGTCGTGGTAGCGGTAACGCCGCGTGGTCCCACCAGCCAGTCGTTGATTAGTTTACTAGAACAGCACCACGCAGAGGGTTTTATACGCTACATGAGTGCAGCCTGCAGAAAGGACTGGCTACGTACCATCGATTTCTGATATCTTTTTCTCAGTCTCCTTCTCCATCACTTTCTGTTCAAATGTGATCTCGGACACTTGCGCGATCTTCTCTGCCTCTGAAAACACACACAGTGGTATAAACATGAGGTAACACACAGGCCAAATTCCCTGTCATTGATAACAATGGAATAAGAGCGAGGAATATAGCTGTGATGTGCGGCAAAAGGTTGTTGAGCTTCACACAATGGGAAGTGTCTATAAGAAAATAGCACAAGCATTGAAAACGCCCATTTCCACCATCAGGGCAATAATGAAGACGTTCCAGTCGACTGGAAATGTTATGAATCGACCTGGAATTGGACGTGTGTCTGTATCGTCTCGACGCACTGTGAAGAGGCCAAAAAATCTCCAAGGATCACAGCTGGAGAACTGCAGAAGTTAGTTGTGTCTTGGGGTCAGAAAGTCTCCAAAACTACAATCTGAAGTCACCTACATCGCCACAAGTAGTTTGGAAGGGTTTCAGGAAAAAAGTCTCTCCTCTCATCCAAAAACAAACTCGAGCTCTTCAGTGTGCAGACACTACTGGAACTTCAAATGGGATCGGGTTCTACGGTCAGATGAAACCAGCATAGAGCTTTTTGGTAATAAACACCAGAGGTGGTTTTGGAGCACACAGAGAGGTAGACATATGGAAAAGTCCCTCATGCCCACGGTTAAATATGGAGGTGGATCTTTAATATTTTGGGCTGTTTTTCTGCCAGAGGACCTGGACATTTTGTTAGGATACATGGCATCATGGACTCTATCAAATATCAACAGATATTAAATGAAAACCTGACTGCCTCTGCCAGAAAGCTTCAAATGGGCCGTGGTTGGATCTTCCAGCAGGACGATGATCCAAAACATCATCAAAATCAACACAGAAACGGTTTACTGACCACAAAATCAAGGTCCTGCCATGACCATCCCAGTCCCCTGACCTGAACCCCATAGAAAACCTGTGGGGTGAACTGAAGAGGAGAGTCCACCAGCGTGGACCTCCAAATGTGAAGGATCTGGAGAGGTTCTGTATGGAGGAACGGTCTCAGATCCCTCGCCATGTATTCTCCAACCTCATCAGGCGTTATAGGAGAAGACTCAGAGCTGTTATCTTGGCAAAGGGAGCTGGCACAAAGTACTGGCTAAAAGGGTGCCAATAATTGTTGCACACATATTTAATAAAGAGATTTATTTAATAAAGAGATATATATAAACACACACGGTATCTCACAAAAGTGAGTACACCCCTCACATTTGTATAGCAAATTGTAGCAAAGTGTCATTTCTTCAGTGTTGTCACATGAAAAGATATAATCAAATATTTATGAGAATGTGATGGGGGTATATATATATATATATATATATATATATATATATATATATATATATATATATATATAAATAAAAACCTGTGTTGTGTTTGCTCTCACGGATATCAAAAAACTACAGAGTATTTCTGTGAATTTTTTGAACAAAAGATCAAAACGTTAAACAATAAAGAATTTTTCATTACATTCTTTGCTCATATTTACCAAAGGTGCCAATATTAGTGGCGGGCGCTGTAAGTATATCCACACTATGAATAAACCAGTAATTAATAAACCACAAAGAACAGAACTGCTCACAGAACTGCTCACCAATCACAGCTCGTTTCCTCTCAGTCTCCGCCTCCTTCTCTACCACCTTCTGAGTCTCCACTGCAATTAGCAGCTTGGTTCGCTCCGTTTCCCTGAGACACACACACACACACACACACACACACACACACACACAAGTATTAACACATGCTCCACAAAATCCCCAAAGACATGACCGGCACATAAACAATACACAGACACACTCCAGGGTTACAGAGTACCCACATTCTCTGAGAAGAAATTCTTTAAAACGTATGGGCACTTAAAAGAACTCTCTCTCTCTCTCGCTCACACACACAATGTAAATAATCAAATTGGGAGATTAAATAAATACAATAAAAAACAATAAAATAAATAAATAAATAAAACGCTGGTTGTCCAGGTCCCCGTGAAGGAGCCGTTACCATAGAAACGTATTAAAATGTCACCTTCTGACCAACCAGAACCCAGAACTGGTGTGAACGTCATCGTGCTTGCTGGATATTGCGAAAAAACTTACATGAGCTCGTAGTTTCTGCGGATGGACTCGGGGATGTTGGGTTTAGTCACACGGACAGCCTGAAAGAGTGCGTGGGAGAGAGAGGGGGGGAGAGAGAGAGAGAGAGAGGGAGGATGATTACTCATTATAAGGATCTCTACACACGCAGAAGAGAAGTGAGTGCATGACAGAGCATGAGGCAGAAAGCATGTGTCTGTTTTCTTGTGACTGAGCTCATTCTTATTCTAGTGGATGGGGGTGAGAATCCTGCCAGATTATGCAACCATCTTAAAAGGAGTCCTGCACAGTGGCCTCCATTTACTGTAAGACGGGGAGGAACAGACGAGAAGAGAAGGGAGTTTTATAGTGCAACAAAAGCTTTATTAAAAAGCAGCGGCAAAAATCCTCACACAAAAACTAGAAAAAAAAAGCCACCACAGATCTTCTGAAAGGCTCTCATTGACCGCGCGCTGAGAAACACTAAAATCATTCAAGTGAAGAAAAACCAAAAGTGATTTTTATACTTTCCTTTTCACTCAGAGCCTCATTCTGCTGCAGGAAGCGAAGATTAGCAATCCCCCGGCACGGTCAAAGCTCGCGCAGAACGCTTAATACGAGTGTGTCGAGCTGTTAAGAGTGAAACCATCCACCACGGGGGTGGGTTCGTGATGAAGAGGAGTTACTGTTACCACCCTCAAGTGCTTTTAAAAAAGTGGTTTTTTTGGGGGGGGGTTTTTTAAAGTACAATTTCATTTTAAATAAAGAAACATCATGCTTTTTGTCCGTTTACGGTTACATTTAATGTTGAAAAGTTCCTTTTCTCACTCACGTACGTTATAGCAGCTATAAACAGTAGCGCGCACACACACTTTATAATCGACATCCATTAACACACATCCATCACCTGCTCTTCTTTCAGTACTGATCCTGTATAATGGCAGCATTAACGTGCCATGAATCAGTTAATAAACATCAGGAAGAAAGCCTTTAAGCCTTTAAGCCGTGTTCAGACACACAGCTAAGTCGGATTTCTGGGCATTCGAAATCTGAAAGCCTTCACGTGAAATCCTGTCGTAACTGTACGATCCGCGCGTCAAACTAGTAATCATTACGTAAACCCTCCCCCGATCCACACCGTGTACACGCCTACGTCGTTAGTACAGCGAACAGTCTGGACCCGCGAGCAAATACGACTGCATTCCCAACAAGATTGGATCACGGGGAATGTGGAGACTTGAAAAGCAGTTCTTTTTAAAGAAAAAAAAAACAAAGAACCAAAAAAACGGAATTCATTTTGGCCAGGAGGTGGAGTGGGCGTTAGTGATGTGTAGTGGGCGGAGCAAGCTACTCGAAAAAGCTTGAGTGCAGTTCAAATTTAAGGTCCTTTTACGTTGAGGGCGATTAAGCGACGAGAAGGTTTGACGCCATCACGCTCTTGAATTGAAACAATAGATCCTTTTTGTCCAGTGTGGCGATTTCTTTCCTCTCGCTCGGCGACGAGACGGGCCGTCCAATGATATAAGAGCTTTAGATAACGTGCCCGGACACACCGCTGTTGCACAAAAGGGCGAGACAGGTGGCGCTATAGCTCAGAAAGCCGTCTTAAAGACCAGTGAAGGAGAGTACTCCGGAAGAGGGAAGACATTGTCATCATTTGCCAAGTTTCCATCCACTTTTTGCACATTTCCGTTATCGACAAAGTGAAAGCGCATAACAGTTCAGAAATTTGCAACAAAAAAATTAAATAAATAAATAGAACAGAGATGGGGGAGATTCTGGGTTTGGATTGTTATTGTGACATCTTCCTCAAATGTTGCGATTTTAATCCATTTCCCTTACGCAAAACAAACAAAAAAATAATCCATGAAGGAAATCTCTCCCCAGAAGATACATTTTTATTTATTTCTTTATTATAATTGAAAACTCTGAACCCGACAAAAACACTAATAAAGAGCAGAAGTTTTTTTGGCCGTGCCCCTGGCTCACAGACACAAATACACCAAGACTTTTGGCTGAAAACTGTGAGAAAGTGTAGAGAACAGCATGTGTGTGTTCTGTGTCGGATTATAAACTCATACTTCGCAAACAGCAGCCAGGTTTTGTCCTGCGTGTGCTTGTCTCAAACTGAAGGAGAGATCAAGGTTTAATCAGAACGTTAAGAAGAGACGTTTCCTTCAAAACATTGCTTACTGTTTCAGTGCCAGTGGCAAACTCTCAAACGAAGAAGCTCTTAATTAAAATACCAAGAGACAATCAACACCAGCTTCGGAAATCTGAACACTCGATCTGACTCGAGATCAGAGGCGAGCGGTTTGGCATCCGGATCCGGAACTCATCTAAAAAGCGATGGCGTTCTTATCCAAGCGGCGGTATTACCGTAACGTCCGGACTATAAGCCGCTACTTTTTTCACACGCTTTGAACACTGCGGCTTAAACAACGACGCGGATAATTTATGGATTTTTACGGGCTAACGAGCTTCATGCCGCCAAAACATTTAGTACCGTTCGGGAAAAAAACCCATTTACGGTACGTATTTAATTAAAAGTTAAAAAAATCTTCCTGTATAACATCTTTCTGTGTAAATGTCTCATGTTACAACGTGGACACCTGCGGCTTATAGACAAGTGCGGCCTATATACATGTACAAATGTTTTTCTCTTTTTAAAGTTAGCGGGTGCGGCTTATATTCATGTGCGCTCAATAGTCCGAATATTACGGTAGTCAGATACGATACTATAACGTCATCTGCAAACCTGAAGGAAAAGACAAACATCTGAGGTCAGAAAGGAAGAAACCACAGCGGAGGGAACGGACTGGAACCAGAACATGGTTTAGTGGCGTAAAGCAGAGGAAAGTGAACGGGACGCGTGCAAGAAAGCGTACAGGTCCGTCTCGGTGTAATGCAAAATGACTATATCGAATTAGTAGAAAAGAATACGACGGAACAAAATAACATTTAAAATAATAATCATAGCTAAATAACGTGAAAAGACAACAGGATAGATTAGAACAAAAGGTTCATGACAATATCATGTGAAAAGTACAGAATAAAAGAAAACAGAAGAGGAGTCATCTTCTGAACCGGACCTGAATGATGAGACCGGGAGCCATACGGGTCAGATCCTCCTGCAGGGTGAGCTTCAGGTTCTCATCAATCTGATCTGTAACACACACACACACACACACACACACACACACACAATACACTCATAAACCTGCAATTATATAACAATAAAACAAATATCACACAACTATATAAATATCATTATTGAATAAGCTATAATCATAATTCTAAAATGCAACTCCAAAATAAAAAAAATAAACAATCATTAGTAATAATAAAAAAAACAAAAACATTCAAACATGTCATGTTTCTATGCATTCGATCACTGCGACATGCTTTATGTAATCTGTTGTCCATCTGAGCAGAGGAGGTTGTTGGCGTGGTGGTGTTTCTTACCGAACAGGCCGATGTAAACCTCCTGAAGCGAGTGTACGCTGCAGAACTGGTTCAGCTCATGGTGCACTTTGTTGAATATCAAAGCCTTGTCGTAGTCCACCGTGTAGTTCCTCACAATGTCATACACTGCGCAGGGAGAAGAAAGAGAGGAACCATGATGAACTGAATGCCTACACGTGCATATACAATCTCTCTCACACTCACACACACACACCTGACGGCTTTAAAATGTCCCGTTTACACAAAATGTCGCCCATCAACAACGACATGTTTAATGCCTGAGCATAACGCAGTGTCCAATAGGAGCATGGACAGAAGGACGTCACAGAGCGAAGAACAGTCGTAGCTCCAAATCGTTTACTTTCTCTGCACAACAGGTAGAGGGGCGTGGCCTAGAGTTCGAACGCTGCATCTGTGTATTTTTTTTGTTTTTTTTTTTTAAATCACTGGGACTCTTTCAGAAACCTTTTAGAAAGGTTGTGTGTAAATATAATCGCAGGCTGAACCCATGAAAAAATTCACAGGATTACCAAAGGGCCAATCGGAATTAGCCAGGTACACGGGATTTCATTTTGATAACCAGGAGTCACTTTCTCTCAGGTCATGAACACAAAACGAAAATGTTCGTTAATCGATTGGTTATAAGGAATCTCAGGACTGAAAGGTTTTTTGCTCCTAATCAACTACAGTTTCATGGACGTAAATGCTCCTGCAAACTATTTAGGAATAAATTTGACTGCATGGAGATTGATAAACCAGGCGGAATGTCACTGGATATCACAGCTAATGTTTAAATTTACTGTATTAGCAACGTTAGCCTTGTGTCTGGAGTACTAAACCACAACATGGACTCCGTTCGGGGTAAATATTACATTCTGGGTGTTTCATGAGCTAGTATAGAGATGAAACGCAAGTTAATTTACCAGCTCCGGGTACGAGGTAGTTCACCACTTCAATCCGATCGAAGTGGATCATCACTCCACCACTGCAAGAAAGACAGGACAAAAAATATCCGTTAATCAGACTGTAACGAGGAACTAACATCATAAATTGTTTTTACTTTCGCCTTGACACAGAGATCCGTTAGCAGGGAACGTGACTGTTCATTGCTTTAGGTCGCAGATGTTTTCTTACCTTGTGCCACACGGAATGTTCTTCACTTCGTCCGTCTGAAGTGTGGTCTGTGAAATCAAACAGTCTTTTAATGAACTGTAATGAACTTTACGTGCAGCTGGCTGCGTGGTTTCACTTTCAGACGCCGCACACGCCCCTCCCTACCACACGTAACAGTAGATCCGATTTCCGTCGAGACCGGCTGGAATTTGGCAGTGAAGCCTGACGAGATACGATTAACTTGAATTAACTGTAGTACGGTGTAACTGTACCGTCTTCCAGTGGAAACCACCACCCGGATTATAAAATTATTAATTAGACAAATACGTCTCGATTACCTTTTACAGTACTCCATGAATTCCCATCTCGTATTTTAAATAAATAAATAAATAAATAAACAAACAAATAAAAAGTTTGTTAACATTCACATTCAAAGAGGCCCGAGAGAACAGGAAAGAAGTCACTTTAGTTTATGTGGTTGGTGTAAAAGAGGAGTGACGCAAGCACATGGCTAACACCGATTGGTCTTTTAGTGGCCCTGACTACATTTAATACCCGATTGGTTCTTTCGGTTTTTTTTTTTTTGTATTATTGAGGTCTCCTCTACCAACATTTTGTCCTGACCACCTTGAAACAGCCAAAAGAAAACGGAAAAATAAATCTCTTGCAGTTGGTGGTAAAAACCCACACAGAAGAAGAAAAAAGAACTAACTAAATAAATAAATAAACAAACAAACAAATAAAGTTGACAAAGAGCTGTCCAGAGCAACACCACAACAGGAATGAAAAAAAATGCACACTGCCATCACAGGGTGCGTTTTATATTTCTTTTAACCCTAGGCCAGGATTCTTTTACACAATCAGATATACCCAACAGCATGAATCCTGTATAAAGGTGTGTGTGTGTGCGTGTGTCTCTCACCTGTACGGGCTTGTAAGTGGTGATAAAGGGCAGCATGAGGTGAAAACCCGGGCCGCTGGTTGCAGTTAACAGAGCTCCACCTCTGAGAATCAAAACACAACACAATTTAACTCGGCACTTTAAGACTCTGAAGATGCTCCTGGCGAGCATGTGGAGAAAGACGTTTCTGTTTTTTTCCTTAATCACCAGCAGGTTTTACACGTAATACTACAGAACGTGAGTGCGTTTAAAGCGCTGCCAGCGACTGTGTTTTGTTTTGGCCCCCTCCCCCTCCCCCCTCCACCGCCATCACAGCACAGCTTCCCAAGCTGAAAAATATTTAAGTTGACATCAAGCCCGACCAATCAGGGCACAAGTGGTGAGGGATGAAGGAGAGAAACAGGCATGGCAGAGGGCCGATGAGGCTTAATAACGAGTGAAAATGAAATTCTGCAGAAGTTTCGCACGTCTCTTTGACAATATTCCACTGAGAATAATAAATCTAAGCTGTCACTGAGAGATAAATGCACGGAAGCCTCTGATATCCAAGTGCCTCGAGAAGCTGATCCTGGCACATATTCAGAGCATCACTGGCTCCAGTCTGGACCGGTATCAGCTTGCTTATTGAGTAAACAGTTCAACAGACTACCTTGGAGCACCTGGATTTCAACACGGTCATCCCCAATGCACTGGTGTCCAAACTACACAGCCTAGGCCAAAGCACAGCTGTCTGCAGCTGGACTCTGGACTTCATGACCAACTGTCCCCAGAACGTCAGGTTAGGAAAGCACACATCCTCCACTCTCACCCTGAATAATGGCGTTCCACAGGGACGTGTGTCGAGCCCTCCGCTGTATGTACTCTTCACCCATGACTGTCTACCTGCGCATGCGACAAACACCATTGTGAAATTCACACAAGGACACGACAGTCATCGGTCTGATCGCAAATAACGATGAGGCTACATACAGGGACGAGGTACAAAACCTGACAGCTTGGTGCTTTTAGTCAGTACTCTGTGCTAGCTCCCTCTGCCAAGATAACAGCTCTGAGTCTTCTCCTATAACGCCTGATGAGGTTGGAAAATACATGGCGAGGGATCTGAGAGCGTTCCTCCGTACAGAATCTCTCCAGATCCTTCACATTTGGAGGTCCACGCTGGTGGACTCTCCTCTTCAGTTCACCCCACAGGTGTTCTATGGGGTTCAGGTCAGGGGACTGGGAGGGTCATGGCAGGACCTTGATTTTGTGGTCAGTAAAATGTTTACATTACTAGCAAGCAATATTCAGTAAAAAAAAGAAAAGAAAGAAGGTTTACATTTAAAGGGGTCATATGATGATTTTAAAAGCTCATTATTTTGTTTACTGGGTGTAATCGAATTGGTTAACATGCTTTAATGTTTAAAAAAAAAAAAAAAAAAAAAAAACTAACTTTTTACATTCCGGTCTCTCCAAAGCCCCTCCTCCTGAAAAGCCCAGAGTGCTCCGATTGGCCAGCTGACCTGTTGTGTTGTGACTGGATGAAAACCTCAAGCGTGTGTCAGAAATGTAACGCCCCTTACCAGAATCACGAGCTTCAGCTTCAAAGCAATTATAAACAATTAATAAATAACGTTGTCAGTTTTACCGTATCGGTCTGAAACGCGGGCGATCGAGCAGATCGATCAGAACCAACTTTTCACTCACGACTTGAGCAGAACGGTTCACAGTGGTAAATTTTTATTTTGTAACTCTCTTACCTTCCGGAAACGATGCTATGACTGTTTATAACGGTTAATAATGGTTGTCTTCTTCACTGCAACAACTTTATGTCCTGAAGTGACAACATAAATACACAGTTTAAAAAAATTTAATGAATTAAAAAAGGTTTAAATTATGGCGGCATTATGCTGATATTTCATATTGTGACGTAGGCGGTTGCGGAAGTAATACGTGGGCTTGGAACGTGGAGTTTGAGGCGGGTCTGGAGCACAAACCTGTTAGATATCTGTTAGATAGAATAAACCCCTTTGTGGGAGACTATGAGCTTTGTAACTTTGCAGATCTTATACATGCACAAACAGATACATTACACACACCATATAACCCCTTTAAACAAACAAACAAACAAACAAATAAATAAATAAAAACACACAACAGCACTCCATGTGGACAGAAACTGTAAGTTCACTTCTCAACATTTCAAAAATCCTTCATCCCCCCACCCCCCCCCCCCCCCCAAAAAAAAATAATGTGTTTTTTACATTTATTTATTTATTTATTTATTTTTATTTTTTTACATATGACAGCGCAGTTAGAGGGCATTGTTATACTTTGAGAAGCAAACAAACAGTAATGTTACAAAAACATTAGCAGGTTTCTAACTAATATATAAAACATCAACTGAATTTGTTTTTCCTAAATGCGTGAGGGACGACACTTTAAAGCGGTGGTGTGTCCATGTTGCGTGTAGGAAGTGAGTGTGTGTACCGTAGTCCATTGCACTTTGACTTTAATGTCTGGAAAGCACATAAGAATTTGTGTCTTAAGGCTACAGCGCCATCTGCTGGACAGAGTCACGGTTGCACTTCTCTGGTTGTGGTTGTAGTAATCATCTTCTCTTCTACATTTTGGATTTTTTGTTTAAAGTACACAGCTTCGCTGTGATGTAAATATGATGTAGATCACATTACACCTGCACAATTATGAATGACCAGTAAAGAGAGTAACAGGGTGTGTGTATGAGCATAAGTTCAGGAAAGCTAAAAGCAAAAGATAGATCAGAAACAAAAACCAGACTTTCAAACCCAAGTATTAATAATAATAATAATAATAATAATAATAATAATTTCAAGAACTGACCCAAAAGTCAGTAAACGCTGAGAAACGTGATGTATTAACTTTAATTCAGAGTGAATATGGACGTATATTCAATAACACAACTCCATCAGATGATGCTGTAGCTTTGAGACAGAGCTGGTGTATATTTAATAATCATAGTTAACTCTACGATTATTTTATGCGCACGTGTAGTCGAGTGTCACCTGTAATAAACAGCCATGTGTCCTTCATCGATCTTGTGAACGGCAGAAAACAGTGCGGCGCCTCCGATGGCCAGGATCACCGACACCACGGCTCCTGCTGTCATCCTGACCTGCTGAGGACAAAGACACGCGGAGATGTAACTCTACAATCATTCCATAGTCCCACAGGTACACTGTGTACGACATCTGCACCCTATCTAGTGCACTACATGTCCAAGGAGGAATCAACAGGACTACGTATGCGGTAAAATATGGCATCCAGATCCTATGTAGTGCACTGTGTTCAGGAAGGAGTCATAGGTTATGGACTACATAGGGTGTAAAATATACCTTAAACACACTATCTAGTGCACTATATGTCCAATATGGAGCCAGATACAGAGTATACACCCTATCTAGTGTACTATATGTCCAATATGGAGCCAGATACAGAATATACACCCTATCTAGTGTACTATATGTCCAATATGGAGCCAGATACAGAGTATACACCCTATCTAGTGCACTATATGTCCAATATGGAGCCAGATACAGAGTATACACCCTATCTAGTGTACTATATATCCACTATGGAGCCAGATACAGAGTATACACCCTATCTAGTGTACTATATGTCCAATATGGAGCCAGATACAGAGTATACACCCTATCTAGTGTACTATATGTCCAATATGGAGCCAGATACAGAGTATACACCCTATCTAGTGCACTATATATCCAATATGGAGCCAGATACAGAATATACACCCTATCTAGTGTACTATATGTCCAATATGGAGCCAGATACAGAGTATACACCCTATCTAGTGCACTATATATCCAATATGGAGCCAGATACAGAGTATACACCCTATCTAGTGCACTATATATCCAATATGGAGCCAGATACAGAATATACACCCTATCTAGTGCACTATATATCCAATATGGAGCCAGATACAGAGTATACACCCTATCTAGTGCACTATATGTCCAATATGGAGCCAGATACAGAGTATACACCCTATCTAGTGCACTATATATCCAATATGGAGCCAGATACAGAGTATACACCCTATCTAGTGCACTATATGTCCAATATGGAGCCAGATACAGAGTATACACCCTATCTAGTGTACTATATATCCAATATGGAGCCAGATACAGAGTACACACCCTATCTAGTGCACTATATGTCCAACATGGAGCCAGATACAGAATATACACCCTATCTAGTGTACTATATGTCCAACATGGAGGCAGATACAGAATATACACCCTATCTAGTGCACTACATGTCCAATATGGAGCCAGATACAGAGTATACACCCTATCTAGTGCACTATATGTCCAACATGGAGGCAGATACAGAATATACACCCTATCTAGTGCACTATATGTCCAATAGTGAGTTATTTTAAACCCAAACCAAAAACCTATTCATTTTTTTGTGTCAATGTTTGGAAAGCAAGCTAAGTGCTTCGTCACTAGCACTAGCACTAGCACTAAAGGAGCTTACCTTGATAACTAGCTTAACTAGCTTAACTAGCCAACCTTTTGACCGTTAGCAGGTTGCTAGCTAGCTCGTTTGAGTGTCACAACTTAAAACGTTTCTTTCCCAAACATTTCGTGATCGGTCCATTTAACATTCCGCACAAATTCAACACAATTCCCGCCGCTAATCCACGGTTCAACTGAAGCGAACTGGAACAAAACACTGCATTACCTGTACAAGTTAATTCAGATAATCCCGTTTTGACACCTGAGCGTCTCAAACTCTGTGTGGTGTAATAACACACGATTACGTCCTTCGTCACCGGAAGTTCCCGCTGCTTCCTGGTTCTCCGTGCGGTTCCCGCTTTTTGTCGACAGATGCCGCCAAAGCCAAAGCTAGTGTTAGCATGGCGGTTTCCAGTTCAGTTTCAGTCAGTTTACAGAGAGTTTTAAAAACTACTGTCTCATTTAAAAACATATATATAGCTAAAAGGACGTTTAATAAGATATATTCTTTGTGTATATAATTTACAATATAAATTTATACGTATATAATTTACTAAACATGAAGTAATTTTAAAAAAAATAAGACCAGAAGGCCTGTGGCATTGTTTAAGCACTAAATCCATCACATAATTAAAGTTGTATACTATATATTAATGATAACCACGGATACTTATCCAGGATTCAGTGCACTTAAGATGAAGAGGAATTCACTATGAAACACGTTCTTATTTTAAGCTCAATTTACAATCATTACACTTAAAGGTGTAATCATCAATATTTCTAATTTCTTACTAGTGCAAATAACATGAAAAATTTTGTCCAAATTATGATATATAATATCCATCTCCTATACCGCTTATATACTTCTACACTGGGTCGAGGGGAACCTGGAGCCTATCTCAGGGAGCACTGGGCACAAGGCAGGGTACACCCTGGAGTAGTATACACCCTATCCAGTGCACTATATGTCCAATATGGAGCCAGATGCAGAGTATATACCCAGGGTGCCAATCCATCACACTCACATACACATTCACACACCTACAGACACTTTGGACATGCCAATCAGCCTCCCATGCTGGGGGAAACCGGAGTACCCGGAGGAAACCCCCACAGCACAGGGAGAACATGCAAACTGCGCACACACAGGGCCGCAGCGGGAGTCGAACCCCCAACCCTGAGGCGAACGTGCTAACCACTAAGCCACCGTGCACCCGTAATAAATAATAGTTTAAGTATTACGTAATTAAAAACAAAAACCCAGTTTGGAAACCTAGCTTCCAGTCCAGAATGTTTGTTTGTATTTGGATCGGCTTCTTGTCAGTCATTTTATAGCTTCACATCCTCATAAATCATTATCGCATGTTTATAGAGTCGTAACTCAGCTTTCAATCAGTCAAACTTCCGAGTGCGCATAAAAATGATGTCATGACAGTCCTTTGCGAACGCTAACTCTAGCTGAACCACCATCATTTTTGGAGGGGAGCTTTGTGTACATGGGTGAAAATAAAGGGTTGGCTCAATGAGTAAAAAAAATAAAAATAAATAATCATTCAAATGTTGTTCAGCTCCACCCATTTAACCGTTAAAAACCTATTTTCTCAACAAATCTTATCTTTAAGACAAACATGTACTCTCACTTCCTTTGATACCAAAACAATTCATACCAAAGCATCATATTTGCGAGGATGAAACTCTTCTCTCTGAATGCTCAAAATACCCAACAATGTCATAAAGGAACCCTACAGGTCTCCTTCACATGATTTCAACATGTTTAGCAAAAACATTAAGGGGTTAAGCAATACAAATAAATAAATCTGTCCCATACACACACCAAAACCATAAAACCAAAGTCCCGCCTCACACTGTTCGCTTCCAAATATGTAAAATGGCGGCAAAAAGCTATCACTACCCCGGAACAATATTTCATCACGATTTTGAAAACGTGCTCGCCGTTCCTCTTGCTAGACATATATAAATATCATTAGCATTTTTGCATGGCTTATCATGAAAGGGTACTTTGGTATTTTGGCGACTAAATCTAAATCGAATCACCTTGAACCAGACAGAAAAGGTGTTTTATGCTAAACCTCCACAACACAGCTGGCCTACATTCCTACCAGCTTGGAATCAGTCGAACTGCCTACAGCGTTGGCTGTGTTTCCATCGTAAAGCTTAACCTCCCTCAACCTGACTACAGGGGGAAACATGAGAACCCTGCATGACCTGCTCTTTGGTGCCGTGGTGGTAAATTTATGTTGAGCACCTTTAAACAAAGCAAGAATGAGAGAAGAAGAGAGGGAGGGAGAGAGAAGACTTGGCGGAACACAATGAGCGAAAAGAAGTTTGTCAGAGTTCATTAAGTATCAGGGGAAGATCTGCGGGGCTGGCAAGGCGAGGCGCGCCGGGGGCCGGGCGCCATTAATCACGTCTGACAGCGAAGCGGGCACGCCGAGACGCTGCTCGTGATTACAGAGAAGGGTCCTGAGCGAATTGGTCGGTTTGCCGAACAGAAACCCGAGACGAGGAGGCAAGAAAGCGGAACCAAAGAGCTCTCGACCTGCATTACTCTCATTGGCCCCCGTTTTTCATGGCGAGACCCCTTTCCTGTTTCGAAACAATCACGGCCACGTGGGAGCGAATGAGCCGAGGTGATGAGTTGCCAAAGCAAGGTCGCTCTGCTCTCGAGCGTTCGCCTTCATGTTTATGGTTTTGTAACTGGCACAGTCATGTCAAATCAGAGTGGAAGATTGATAGAGAAATGAAAAGAAAGGGAAAAAAACAGAAAGTGGTTCAAGTAGGGTCCTGCGTTCCTCCTGTGTACGAGACTTGACTTGACAGAAGTCAAATATTCCAAAGCGCTGACTGCGTTCGTGATGCAATGTCGGCGTTTCGCAATATAGAGAAAACCAAATGAGATTAAAGGTCAGTAATTCTGACCCAACACGTCTGAGGAAAATGTCAGTAAGCCTATCAAGTTTGTCTGGTTTCCATGGTTACTGTGCCTTTACCTTGTCTTTGACTAGTGGTTATGTTCTAGCTAGCTAAATTGTTAGCCTGACCTCCACTTAAATAACAGCAAGGACTCATTTTCCTTGTTATTTACCAGTAAAACTGGAGTAAATGTTGATATTCTCAATTATTTTGTGTCATATCCTGTGTCACGGTGCCTTTACATGTGCTTATTAACAGCAAATCTTCACTAAAATTCCAAAAAGAAGTCTTTTTCTTTATAAAACTGAGGTAAATGTTGATATTCCCACTTGTTTCGTCTTGTTTCCACAGTCACTGTGTCTTTACCCTGTCTGTATAAAACATCTACAGTGATATGCTAGCGAGATAAGTCGCTAATCAGATGAACAGGTAAATACCAGCAAGAAGTCTTTTTTTTCCATTGTAATCTACCAACAAAACTGAGCTAAATGCCAAGATTCCTAATTGTTTCATCACCTTTTTTCATTGGCAGTGTCTTTAGCAGCATTAGCAGTGATGTGCTAGCAAGTTAAATGGTTATCTTGCTTTACTAATAATAGAGAAAAGTCTTTCATCATCCATTCGAAAGCACCAGAAATTTTCACACAGTTCAGAGTTGATGATTTGTGATGCAATGCTGTCATTTCTCAATATGCTAGCGCGCCCAATGCTAAGTGTGATACTGTGCGATTTTAGCCGTATCACCTTTTCTTAATAATTTACCAATAAAACTGAAGTAAATGTTCATATTCCCAATTGTTTTGCCTTGTTTCCAACGTCACTGTGCCTTCACATTGTATGTTTATGGGACACAAAGGACACAAACTAGCTACACACTAGTGCTAGCTAGTTCAACCAGAGGTTTGCTAGCTAGGCTAGCTAGATTTCTTCGAGGATTTTTCACTGCTAAACTACTGGTTAGCACGTTCGCCTCACACCTCCAGGATTGGGAGTTCGATTCGATTCCTGCCACAGCCCTGTGTGTGTGTGTGTGTGTGTGTGTGTGTGGAGTTTGCATGTTCTCCCCGTGTTGCGGGGGTTTCCTCCTGGTACGCCGGTTTCCTCCCCCAGTCCAAAGACATACACGGTAGGCTGAGCGGCATGTCCAACGTGTCCATAGTGTATGTGATTGTGCCCTGCGATGGATTGGCACCCCGTCCAGGGTGTACCCCGCCCTGTGCCCATGCTCTCTGGGATAGTCTCCAGGTTCCCCCGACCCAGTAGGATAAGCGGTATAGAAAATGGATGGATGGATGGATGGAGTTCACTGCTAATGCA
>NC_071276.1:20027478-20077478 GCF_023375685.1 Ictalurus furcatus | reverse complement strand
AATGTGCAATCAAAGATAGTAGCCGAGTCAGCTAGCTAACGTTAGCCTAACTATATTGTGTGGAAATAAAACCAGGTGGGAGTTTATGTAGTGAGCTAGCTAACATTAGGAGAACTTCTGTCCTGAGGCAAAAATAAATAAATAAATAAATAATATAATATAATATAATATATATATATAACAAATATAGGACAAAGCGACATCCAGGAGTCTGTTTATATTTAAAAAAAAAAAAAAAAAGTAGCTAACAGCTAGCTAGCATTTTCTAAATATATATAAAATATAAAATTTATATACGTATCATTAGTAGGCTAGCTAACTTATATAACATCTAATCAAAACCAATATCCAAGTTTGCTAGCGAGCTAACTTAAGCTAAACTATCATATTCTTTAGTTGAAAAGTTTTTGTGAAAGCTAGCTAACATTAGACTAACGACTATAATGAGCAGTTAAAAAGAGGGGGCATGTTTGCTAACAAGCTACAATCTCTTACGATCTAGCTAACTATAGGCTAAGTACTATAATGTGTAACGCGTAACATGTAACCAAACAACCTAACTTAAGCTAAAACCTAAGAGGAACTATCATATTGTTTACTTGAAAAGGTCTCTTAAAAGCTAGCTAACATTAGGCTAGCTACTATAATGCATAATCAAAACTAGTAGCCAAATTTCCTAACAAGCTAACAAAAGTTAAAACAGTCATATTGTTTAGTTAAAAGGTTTTATTCAAAGCTAGCTAACATTAGGCGTAGTTGAAACTAGTACCTAAGTTTGCTAGCAAGCTAGTCAAAAAGATCTCTTACAAGCTAGCTAATATTAGGCTAAGTACCATGAAGTTATTTCTGCACACCAGCTAACACTAGGCTAACAATATAATGGGTAATGAAAACTAGTAGTTTGCAAAGAAGTCAAAGAAAGTTAAAACCATCGTCTTGTTTAGTCGAAAAGATCACGAGCTAACAATCATAGTCTATCTACCATAATGTGTCATCAATACTAGTAGCCATGTTTGCTAGCTATAATGTTCAGTCGAAAAGCTCTCTTAAAAGCTAGATAACATTATGCTGACATTTATAAGGTGTAATCAAACCAAGCACGTAATTTAGCTAGCCACCATTATCCTAACTATTGTGTATATTGTGCAAATAAAATCAGGAGCCAGTTTATTAGCGAGCTAGCTAACATGAGGTCAACTTCAGTCCTATTAGCACAGCAGCGCTATCAAATCGGCTGCGTTCCTTCAGAAAGATGTTTAATGATTCTGTGCTTCATACCAAGCTAATAGATCTAACCAGCTACAGTGTGTGTGTGTGTGTGTGTGTGTGTGTGTGTCTATGCTCTTTAAGTAAAGGTCAGCAGTAGTGAGAAAGTGACGTATCAGCACTTTAGCAGTGGCTTGAGGACAATCAATCACAACAGAGGTCAGCCTTATTGAGGCTCCGCACACACACACAGACACACACACACACACACACACACCACACACACACACACACACACACACCAAACAAATGCCTGGATACAAACATAAAAGCACTGCTCACTAATTAATTAGACATAATTAGTTAATAAATACACACACTCTCTCTCTTCTCTTTTCTCTGTCATCTTTTGCTTTTTGTCTTTCTCTTTCCTTTTCTCTGCATCTGTGACTTTTCTCTCTGTGCCCTTTTTCTATCACTGACTCACTTTTACTTTCTCTCTCTGTCTCTTTCTCTCTTTTTCTTCCTGTGTGTACGTATCTATGTTTCTCTGTTTGTCTCTCTGTGTAATTCTCTCTGTATTTTTTAAACTTTCCTTCATTCCGTCCTCTTTCGTCTCTCTCTCTCTCTCTCTCTCGCTCTCTCTCTCTCTCTCTCTCTCTCTATATATATTTTTACTTTCTTTCATGTCTTCTCTCTTTATATTTTTTACTTTCTTCTCTCTCTCTCTCTCTGTAATTTTTACTTTCTCTCTTTATGTCTTTTGTCTTTTATTCTGTTTCTTTCTTTCGCTCTTTCGCTGCCTGTCTCCCTCTCTCTGTCGCTCTTTTGTTTTTCATCCTCCTTTTACTTTTCCTCTCCCCTTCTGTGACTTTTCTCTCTGTGTAACTTTTACTTTCTCCCTTTATCTGTCTGTCTCTATCAATCTGTCTCTGTCTCTATGTCTCTCTCTCTCTTTCTCCCTTTATCTGTCTGTCTCTATCAATCTGTCTCTCTCTTTCTCCCTCTATCTGTCTCTCTCTATCTCTATGTCTCCCTGTCCTTTCTCTTCTTTCTCTCTTTCATTCTTCAGTCAGTCTCTTACCTTTTCTCTCCCTTTGTGACTTTTATTCTCTATGTATAATTTTACTTTCTTGTTCTGTCTTGTCTTTTTCTGCCTTTTGTCTTCTCTCTCTCTCTCTCTCTCTCTCTCTCTCTCTCTCTCTCTCTCTCTCTCTCTCTCAGTTTCGGCAGTGCTCTGTTTTTTTTCCCCCCCTCCTTCCCGTAACCTCTGCGTGGCCTCTGAGCAGCTCTGCCATAAATCAGTCCTAAGATCATGTCTGCCAGTTAGACTAAACAGGAGCATTTGTGAGGATTTGCTCGCGCTCATTAATCATCCTGACAGTTTGAAAAACACATTTCTCCTTTAATGACTGTATTTGGATAATCAGGCCTCGTTCCCCTCCCTCTCTCCCTCTCTCCCTCCTTCCTCTTTTCCCCCTCTGCAGCAGTTTTCAGTGACAGCTGGCTTTGGTTTATGGCCGAGTCGGAGGCGGTGAGGAGAGAGAGAGAGAGAGAGAGAGAGAGAGAGAACGCTCAGCACCACACCTATGTTCTATGTTCCCTGTTCTCTATTCTCATATGACTTGTCTCGTGTCTCTTTCGTACAGATACAGCGCAGGGTCACGGAAGGAGACGGAAGGACAATCGGATGAATGGAGGAGGGTGTGGGGTTTTTTTTGAGTTAAAGGAAATATGGCACGGCGTTGACAGGAGCACTTTCATCTCCGTGCCTTTCATTAGTGGAGAAGTGACAGATTTCTGCACCCCGTCTCACACCGGTGTGGGTTCTGACATCGACGTTCCACCTGAAGTAGTGGTCGCGGTTTATTCCCACACACACACACACACACTCACACACACACCTTCTGAGATCTGATACTGAAATCACTTTTGAAAAAGCACAATTGAAAAAATGATTATAGCAGTGGGATGAGATGAGACACCACGGCAATTCACCCACAATTATATTTACTTTACATTTATTAAAAAAAGACACGCTGTACTTATTATCCATTTATAGTTACATTTAGTGTCGCGGAGCATCCGTGAGGCAAGTTCTCTCACCAGCCTCTCTGTTTTCTCTAAAAAAAATTCATTTTAAAAAGAAGAAGCGTAAACTCCCCTGTCCGGAAGATGACCGTCATGACCTCTGACCTCTACAACGCGCTGACACTGGAGACTCCTTCCTTAAACGTTACGCAAACATATTTCTTCCTAAGGGAAAACTTCACCGTATCGACGATTCCGCATGTTTTCAAGTCGCTCCGAACGAGCTGTTCCCATAGAAACGATAACGTATCGCAGTCCCTCCGGGATTCACGTTTTTTTTTTTCCGATCGTAGAAACGAACGCAAACTCTGCGATAGTCGGAGGAGCGTGCGATTTTTTAAAAATTACTGCGGACTTTCCGCAGATTCGGGCCGAGACGCGTCGTGATGACGTCACACGTGAATCGAACACGGCTTCGGCGGAACACGAGTACGGCTGAAAGGTCTCGTTTACCAACTGCGAAAGGGCGTGCGGAACTATTCCGCGCGATTACGATTTCGCCGATTCAAGCGCAAAACAACTATAAAAGTTTCATCGCCAAATTTTTTTTAAAAAACCCAGACGCAAAATCAGACGTTTCTGGCCGCAACAATCAGAAACACTCTCTCAGTGAGATCGTGTACAGACTGGTATTACAGCGCATCGAATGAGGCCATTGATATGAACCTGTCAGAAAACGAATCAACACCTCCTGACCAATCAGAATCCAGAATTCGGTGTAATATTGTGCAAGTGAAGATCAGCACACGTTTCTCTCCCGTTCCAGGGTTAGTCTCGCCCTGTCAGCGGGTACGCCGGCCCGAAGCGCTCGGCTCTGCTCCGTCTCAGCGTTGGATCGGTCAGCTTTTTGGTCTTGACACATTATTGTGTCATTACGGAACAGTGTGTCATGCTGGCTGTCGCGAGTTTACGCCAGCTGTCATAAAACTGACGCTAACCCAAACCGTGTGTGACAGGAGGTTTAAAAAACCGCTCACACTGTTGTGCCAAGTTTCTGACGAACCGCCTCGGGAAAGTTAAACAGCCACAAATCTGACTCTGTGACTAACGCTGACACCTACACTGAAGTGCAACTGTGTGTGTGTGTGTGTGTGTGTGTGTGTGTGTGTGGAGTTTCTCACAGTGGAGATATAGTACAGAGCATTATGACACATTTAACCCTCTAACACCCTCCGACAGAATATTCTAGATCTGGGACCTGATTTCTTTACATACGTGTATCCTGTTGGTTAAAGGAATAAAGCACGCCATGCTTTATATGGCGCTGTTACAGGGAAATAATCAACAACACAGTGGAGTGATGAAGAGGAGTTACTGTCTGAACCTGAAGCTGATTATTTTCCTATAACAGCACGTCCTGAGGCGTTGTTTTTTTTTTTCTCTCCCACTTTTTTTTACCTATTAAAAAGACTTTTTTATCTGTTTATTGTTGCATTTAACGATACACGTGATACAAGTTAGTTCCTGTTCTGACTTTCATGACGTGATAACAGATATAAACAGCCGTCCTGTCGCCTCCGTTTCTTTCTCTCGATTGAAGTTATTACGGTTGAAATAATAAAAACTCTAATAAAAAGCCCTGAGAAACCTCAAAGACTGTTACGACGCGCTGGAACTGGAGACTCCTTCCGCACGTGTTACATAAATCATCTCCAACAATATGTTTCATATCGACTAGAGTTCTCTTTCAGGTCGCTGAGTATTTGAGCAGTAAGAAGTGTACAGTGTGTATACTTCACTAAGGACCAATGTGGAAAACGTTATAAATAGCTTCCTTCGGTTGCGTTGAGGTTAACACACCTACAGCGAAGTCCTTCAGAGGTATGCGGGTTGGGAAATACCCCCGCCCCCGCCTTCCTCCATTTCAACCCCCAACCCCCCAGATGAGCGTCATGCGTGCTGTCATTTGGAGCACGGCTCTGGCGCGACTCGAACCCGACGTTCCCGTGCCAAGGCACGTTTTTCCACGAGCGCCGAGTTCCCCCGGAGCGTTCCTAAATGGAGTCCAGCTGGTGGTTCGGCGTGCGGCGTATTAGCGGTGCGCCATCGGTACCGCGCCTTCATCACGCTCTGCTGCTGTTTGGTTCGCAGGCCTGTGATGATAAATGGCGTGGACGTGAAACCGTGACGCTCCAATCGGTTGTCGTCGGTGATGTTTGGTTTGTTTTTATGGCTTGTGTTTTGGGGGTTTTCTGTTATAAATAAAAGCCTGGTCTGCTTGGAGAGTGGACAGGAAGCAGAGTTTGTTTTTTTTTTTGGATGAAAAGACGTCGCTTCAGGTCCTGGCGTGTTTTGAGGTGTAACGGGGTTCCGCTGAATGTTCATCAAGGCGCTAGTCACTCAGGACGACGGAGAGACGGAAAGATGGAGCCGGTGTGCGGAGAGACAAAGAGCCAGATGGAGAGAGAGAGAGAGAGAGAGGGAAAAAACGGAGGAAAGGAAGATAGAGTGCGTCTCACTCTGCTTCTCGCTCTGGCTAATTGGAGAGCAACTCCACACGCTGTCATCATTAATCACCGGCGCTGTCGGCTGCATGCCCAGGACACTGCTGAGGCCGAATAAAGCTCTCTCTCTCTCACACACACACACACACTCTCTCTCTCTCTCTCTCTCTCTCGCTCATTGCTGACTGAGCAACGGGGGATGTCAGTAACCTCACATCCTCCACCTCCATTCTAAACCCCATGAGGCTGAATCCTCAGAGAAGAGAGAGATCAATCAAACAGGTGTAGTCCTGCTGAGGAGAAACTTGTCATGGACTGGAATTGTCCTCTCTCTCTCTCTCTCTCTCTCTCTCACACACACACACACACACACACACACACACACACAGGCGACATTAACAGAGCATCGACTTGCATATTGACTCAGCTGAAGCCATAAAGAGGAGAGAGAGAGAGAGAGAGGAAGAAAACTGAGACGGTGAGATGGATGAGGGACATGATGAACGAGCGAGAATGAGATGAATCGTCAAGATGGAGTGCTTTCCCCTCTGTTTCACCTCTCTTCTGCTCTCTTCTCCTCGCTTCTCCTCTCCTCTCCTCGCTTCTCTTCTCCTCTCAGCCATTAAAGACCCGAAGTCCTGTGACTAAAGTTAGAATGAAACACGTCTGACAGCAGCACCTCCACCAATCAGGGCTAGGCGATTATAACAATATAATATCGATATCGTGATCAACTGTATTGCGATACTGAGCATATCGTGCGTAGTCTAGTTTCATTGTGCCGAATTGTTAAAAAAAACTCTTCCTGTTTCTGTTTAGTTCAGGTTTAATTTTGTATAGTTATATCATTTCTTATTTTTCACAGACTTTAAAACTCACACTAACAGATCAATATCTGATTAAACTGGATATTGGTAAAATTGCTCAAATATTCCATTCTTTCATCCAGTTTCAGTCTTTTTATTGTGATATTTTTAACTAACACAAATCATTAGACTGATAATCCGCTACATTTCGTTCCGTATTTTTAATTGTTCGATTGTTCCAGTTTTGTCCTTTTGTTTAATTCGTTTATTTGTACTTTTAAAGTAACAGAAATCACTAACAACGGTTATAATACATTTTTGCATACTTTAATAATCACAGATTAAATGAAATTTTATTTTCTGACAGTTGTTCTAATCATTCCTTGACAAACCTTTTTAAAAAAATCGTAAAGAATAATTATAATCATTTTTCCAGGCCTTTCTACGAACACGTCCATATCTGATGTTAAAATCAACTTTTATTCGACCAATTACATTTGACCCCCTGTCCTGTTTCTTTTTAGACTTTAAACAATTTTATAAGTATATATTTTTTGTATTTTTTGTTTAATATATATACGTTTTTGTGCGCTCTCGCACTCACAGTAATAGATTCATATCTTGATGTTTTTGTTCGCTTGATTTGACGTTTAAACCAATTTAGCTTTCGCTATTTGCTCACAATGTACCCCGTTTCTGTGTCATTTATTAATTTTTAGTAATATTATAAAATAATTAACTGTACAATTTTCGTGTGATTTGTACACTCAAGTAAACTTTGCTGTTAAAATAAAATTTTTTCTACCAAACGATTCATTTTCTGTTCGTGATTTTTGCATTTATTTATTTAATCTTTTTGGGTGAATCTTTAAAAAACATCTCACAATTTTTGGTACTATTTTTTGAAATATTTTTTTATTAAAATAAAAACCACACACATTTTTGTACTCCCAGTAACAGACTAGTAGCTGACGATATTAAAATGAGTTTAGTTTTTTTACATTCGTCGTTGCCACATCCGAGCGCTATTTTGCTGGAACTTTGAAGAGAAATAAATATCGTTGTGCATGTTGTGCATCATGAACACAAGTACTACAACGTTCTATTTGTGCCATATCGCCCGTCCATCCCACCGATTGCACCGCGCTACTGCAAATGTAAAAGAAAAATTGCTGTAGTAACCCTCCACCTCCACTAGGGGCAGCAGAGACCAAGCTGATGTGAGATCTTTGCTATGTGTAGGGCACTAAATAAACTTCCTGTCTTAGTCACAATGACAATTCAGAAGAAGTTCCATATATATTGTAATTACTAGTTTTTTTAAATTTAGAAAAAGCGTATTATGACATAATTGATCATGATATCGATACCGAGGAACCATTTTTTCATGTGAATGTGAACTTCCACCGAATTGCTAGCTTAATAGCGATAATCTCAGCCTTCAAAGACAGAAGAACATCCTCGTCCTCGTGAGCATCTTTAAAAACTTAAAAACCTTTGCTAAGAAGCTTTAGTGAGGGCAGAGCTGACCTTGCTGGACAAGCTGGACTAACTGAGGCTCTCTGGTGTGATCAATTCACTTAATGGTCCTGTCAAGTGACACCTGTGCAGTGTCCTCTTCTGTCTGAAGTGCTAATGAACTCAGAGTGTGTGTGAGCGTGTGTGCGAGAACCCATCTCTCACTCCAGCCTGCGTTAACAACCTTCAAGATACATTACAGTGAAATTACTCGCGCTACAACAGCGAGTGCTTATAAATATTCAAACGTCCCACTAGTCGTTGAAGCTAGCGCCCAGAACTAGCTCGGTATCCGAGCGACCTTCATCAGCCGACCCCGCAGACCTCATACGGCGCTCCGACAATAAGGGCCGTCCTCCTGAGGGTCGTCCCGGGGACGCGTGATAAATATTTCTCCGCGAACAGACTCCCGTTGTCGTCTTTTGGCCTTCGTGTGACGCGAGCGATCCATCAGAGCTTGCGAGGGGGCGAGTTCAGGCCCTCAGCAGGGTTATTACCGGCCTCCTACGGAGCTGTGGTTAAGAGTCACCGGATTGTCCGATGCTGAGGAAGCACTTTACACGACAACACTGCTGTGGAGCTACAAGCGCTGCACTTTAACTTGGAAAACTATGTGTCGTACGGCGGGTTTAACAGCTATAGACGTTCATAACTGCTAAAACTATCACAAATACCCATTACAGACCTGACAGCCCCAAAGAGGAGAAAGCAGTCCTTTCAGAAATCATGTACGTGAGGTAAATACGGGGGTTTCGTGGTAACCACAAGGCACTCGATGGTGGAAAAAGCTGCTGTTTGTCTGTTTTAGTTAAGTTAAAGTGCCACGTTTGACCAGATTCTCTAATAAACATAGCTAACCGATGTAAACTGTGTAATGACAATATCCAAAATACAATATCTGTGTAATGTTAGCTAAGCCAAACATACAGTAAGAGCTTTTACTTCATGCTAACAAACACATATTTCAAGATTGGCGAGAAAGGGGGCGGGGCTTCCACGGGGTGAGGTCAAATCGGAGATTTCATAACACCTACGTAATCATTCCAGATTAATACGTCCGTTGCCTCGTCTGTCGTTTTTACTGTTGGAACAGTAGCAACGCTGCGATTTTGGTGCGTTTTTGTGTGACACCTCGTACGAGCGTCCCTCCAGCGTTAAAATGCAGAGTTTATACACAGAATGCGTAAAAGATTGGCAGGTTTGCCGTTAGCATATCTACAGTGATCTATACACGCCGTTCGATAATGCTGTACCGGTACTCCATATCTACTCTCGATGTAGAAAAAGATGAGAGGAACTAAAAACATGAATATAATCAAGTTATCATTTATTTCACAAAATAAGACATTCTGTTTAAGTGTATAGCGCCACCATGTCTACAGAGGACTCTTAATTGTTGGTATTCATCTCCCCCCCCCCAACACGTTCCCGTCAACCCTCCAGTAAACTCTCCCCAGCTTGCAGAATCAGTCACCATAGAAAATATATCACATCTGTCTGTTTACGTTTTATTCTTTTGAACTGTACAAGTACAAAAAAAAAAAAAAAAAAAAGAAAGAAAGAAAATGGCAAATTTCCAAGAACAAACCGGCTGTCAGGCAAGTCATGCTTGCTGGAGCACGCGAAAGCAAAAGAGAAAAAACAAACAAAGTGACAACCGAAAGATAAATGAGTTTGTTATAGAAAAGTATTGTGGAAAGAGCGATATTGATCTCTGAAAATATTGTTCCTGTACCAAAGTGACAACGAATGCATTTAGACGGTAAATGTTTCCCAAGTACAAAGCCAAGCGCTCAAGAGAAAAATAAATATACCTTCTTTTTTTTTCATTTTATTAATAAACTGAAATAAAACTTTGATCGTCAAATAATATTAAAGTTATCAGTTCCATTATTCTCAGGAATCAAGCACAAGTTCATGTTTCTTTCTTCAGATCCGACAGCATTCAAGCCTGTGCTTCCCACCTCCACGGTTTTACCGAGGTAAATCCATCCATTTAAAGCTCCCTTTCTGGCTGGGAACCTCTTTTGTGGATGGTCCTTGACCTCGTCTTCACCTGTTCCTCGTTCTCTCCACCCGTGCGCCCGTCAAGGGTAACCGAGTGCCGATGCTGAGCCCAGTCTCTGGCCGTAGAGCGCGTAGGGTGAGTAGTACTGGGCCGTAGCAGGGAGAGAATGCATAGGTAAGGAAGGCGCTCCGGGCAAATGGGGTTTGCCATAGGGATGGTAGCGAGCCAGGCCGAGTCCAGGAGAACCTCGAAGCGAGAAGGAGCTCGGAAGAGCCCCGGGGCTGTTGGGAGGTGGCAGGTGTAGGTGGCAAGAAGCAGCTGAAGAAGAGGCGGAGGAAGGATAGGCAGACAGGAGCTTTCCGTCCATGCCAGGAAGGGAGGTATGAGTGCGCAAGTGTGCCAAAAGTTCCTCGGAAGTAGCGAAACGTTTGTCGCAGGGCCCACTGACGGAGACCCAGTTGCAGGCATGAGGAAGGGAGTCACTAGGAAGCATGAAGCCGTAGGTGTAGAGCGGGTGGGAGAGGGAGCCGGAAGCACCGGACGTGGACAGAGAGGCTGGATGGAGCGCATGGAGGTGTGGGGAAGGGTACATCAATGGGAATCCTGACTTGAGAGACGAGGACGGGTCGTGGACGCAAGTGTTGCAGTTGCTTCCCCCTAAGTGGGGCGCATTGGGGTAAGTGAGGCAGTACGGGTCCCGGCACAGGCCTTGCATAAAAGATGGAGGAGACGTGCCAGTTAAAGGACTGGAGCTTGGGTGTTTCGCCATCCCAGCAGCACCCACTAAACCGGACTTGGCATGGTCCAACCCAGAGATGAACTGGGACGGATAACCAGCGTAGGCACCAACGATGGAGCCGTGGTATCCCAAGGTGGAAGCAGGTAAGGGGAACACGGAGTGTCCTGGTTTGAATGGTGAAATCGGGGCAACATGGCTGGAATTAGCTAAGGATGTCTGCGGTGGTTGGGAATCATTCTTGCTTTCTGGTCGAGGGCTACTCGAGGCACTGCCACTGCTGGAGTTGACACTTGCGCGTGCCTGGCTAGAGTTGGCTATCTGGGCATTGTCAAGTCTGCAGTTATCCAAGTCTTTTTTCCCGACGCGTTCGCTGCCACTGCTGCTCTCCGTGCTGGAGTCAGAACTTCCAGTTTTGGAGTCTACACTGAGGGGTTTCTGCATGGACGGAGACTGCGTGTGGCGGTGTACATGTGCCTGGCCTGGGGCATGCTGGGACGGCGAACACGTCCTCGGAGACGAGGTGTGAGGAGGGAACGACGGACACGTCGTGGTAGCCGAACTCCCACCAGAAGTCCTGAACCCGGATTTGTCGGCTGATCCGCTCAGCACGACTCCGTCCTTCCGGCATTCCGAGTTGTTTTTGGAATAAGGCTTGAAGCTGGACTTGTCCTCCAGGCCCTGCTGCTGCTGCTGCTCTGCTGATTTGAGACTCGAACCGGTCGACCGGCCATCTTTGTCTCCCAAGTTGCCCGAGGACAGCGAGCTCAGCTTGGAGGACGAAGGAGGATCCGGCTTGCCGATCTGGGAGCAGGTCTGAGCCAGAAGAGCGAGCGGACTCTTCTTAGCATCCAGCTGAAAGGAAGAAATCGAGACACATGGTCAGACTGAATACGTTAAAAAAAACAAAAAACAAGAAGGTCTTGGAAATGATCTCCTGGAACTCTAGGCACATCCAGAATGCTTTTAAAGGGGAAGTAAGGAGATAGTGTTTCATAAATACAGCCGTCATTAACGAGACACTGATAATTCGTTTACACACCCCTCGTTAAAAACGATCTGACGCGAAGCTCAAAATACCTGATGACATGTGGTTTATGGAGCTGCTCTGGTACTTACGGTATGTCCAGGCTGCGCTGTTTTTCACGTTTATATATATAAAAACTTCTTCAAACACGAATAGGTCAAGCGTTTTAACACACACGGCACAGTCTTCTGGTTTCACGGCACAGTTTGAGATCCGACGCATTTTACAGTTGCCTTTGGCTTTTTATAAGCAGGTCTGTTTTTAAACAATAATCACAGTGTTAGAATGGTGAAATATTTACTCCTGTGGTTTTACCCAACGCCCCAACCCTGTCACACCACCTGTTCACAAGAATAACGACTGCCTATCACTTCAACCGACTCACATCCTAACATTAATCCTGGGTAAATATAACATGACGTGTTGCTTTATGACCACGTTTCCAAGATCAAATTAAATGTTGGACGAACTCAGTATTAACTAGACAAATATTAACACCAGCTGTCAGACGTGGAAAACAAAAATGATGCATGATCGCTGTAAATAATGATACTGTGTACATGGTAAAATGCGACGGATAAAAACGTAGGAGGAAATAAAAGGAAAAACACGCTCAGAGAACTGTTTCCTACTGTTGCAGTTTCTGGAAATGTACTTTTTTCTTTATTCTTAACAGAATGTCTCATGTACTATATATATATATATATATATATATATATATATATATATATATATATATATATATATATTATATACGCGCACACACACACCTCTTAGAGTAAAAGAAATCTAAGTTTTTATTGTTTTTCCCCCACAGTTTGCACATTGTTGAATATGCAAAAGTTTTAAAAAGTGCAAAATTTTTAAAATAAATAAATAAATAAATAAAATAATTCTACATATGAAACACAGAAATCACTTTGGTAAGAAAATGTTTATTATTATTATTATTATTATTATTATTATTAAATCAGTAAATCAAGTAATTTAATTTTTAGTTCTGAAATTTCCATTGCTTTCCCAAAAACAGAATAAATAACACAATTATTTTTTTAGTTTTAATGGTAATATTTTAATAATAAAGTCAATAATGGCACCAGAGTGCATTACTTATTATTATTATTATTGTTGTTGTTGTTGTTGTTAGAGTAGAATATTTATCCGGACTAAATAAAATGATTTCATTACTTCATCACTAAAACAGAGTGAAGAGTAAAATAAATTGACACCAGGTACAAGTCAATCATTTTTAAACTGTAGTATTATTGTTGTTGTTGTTGTTGTTGTTGTTATTATACCTCGATGGGGAGCGGCGCGGAGCTGAGAGGCTGCAGGTAGTCCGCGTGGAGCATGTGAGCCGCGCGCGCGCTCAGCATTTGGAGAATCCGGACGGGAAGCCGCTTCGCGTGACGCACCGGATCCGCGAGTGGAAGCGAACTGTGGAGCGCGAGCCGTGGAAAGCGAGCCTGGGCTCGTGAATCGCCGCTCGGACCGAGGGCGAGGATGCGGGCGGGGTGCTGGCTGCTCTCCGCGGTGGGGGGACTCGGTGTCCGCGCGACTCCTCCAAAGGGCGAGGGAACGTCGCTCATGTGGCGCGAGCGCGTCGTCCGCTTCTCATTTGCAGCGCGCGAGTATCCGCATGGCGCTGGGCGTCCAAAGATCGGTGAAAATATCCAAACTTGGTTGGGGGGGGGATTAAAAAAAATTTATAATAATAATAAAATCCGAATAAAACAGCAAAACGCGTCTCTATGGAAACGATACACTCCCGCGCACGAGTAATATCAACTCCAAAAAAAACCAAATCACACACCTGTATAATTATATAAATCAATCAGCACCAAAAAGACAAAAACAAGGCAGATGTGGATCCTTTAAACCGAGCAGAAAAATGACATCGAAGAAAATCCCGGAGTACGTCCGGTCCCGTGCTCGCCTCCGTCCGCGCTCGCGCCGTCCTCACTACTGTCTCTGTGCGGTGCCGCGCTCGCGCTGCTCCCACCGAGCTCTAAAGCGGCGCTTCAAAGCTCCCAGCCGCCGGCCAATCACAGCCAGAGTAGGAGGAGACTGTGGTGAAGGGGGCGGGACGACATCGCCCACGCTCCTCCCACACTCCCGGACTCACTGAAAGCGGCGCTGTGCTATGAGGAGGTGTGTGGGTGGATTAGCGTGACCCAAATACTCCACAGAAATGGAGCTAAACCTATAAAAGGAGTAGTGACGTGTGAAAACAAAACAAAACTGACCAAACTGTCAGGAATGTCAACATTTTCCTCAGAAGTGTTGTTAAATTACAAACGAAAAGGCTCTGCACTACCAAACATGACCCTGTAATTACACTTGGCATCAACCGCTAACTGAATTTTCACTTCCTGGACATTAAAACATGTGAAGGTTGAGTCACAACTCAGACAATCACAAGACAAACGTGTCTTCATGCATCTCAATTCTGTTCAGTTTACAACATATAAATATTAGCTATGTTGTCATTTCGATCTGTTGGCTAGTAAGAGGTGTTTACGGGACAACGTAATGATCCGAATTACAATTCTAACATCAAATCATTAAAAACAAACACAAAGACTACAGACGCAATCTCTACACACTTGTTAATTCTTTTTTTTAAAAAAAAAAAAAAAAAAGACTAAAAGAAGCAGAATGAGGAAGATGGGATCAGTCAGAGAAGACGATGTCTAATGTTTTTGAAAATAAAATGAGAAAGATTGTCTTGTTTATTTAACACATGCCCCCAAATAAAAATTTGCTTTAAAACACAAAGAAACACTCGTCATTTAAAACACTTTTATATTTTATTTAAAAGGACACACTTTTCCTCCCCAAAAGATCAGATCAGTCAGTGGATTAAAACATTTTCCCTTAAAATTTGGGAATTTTTCCCTTAAAAAATTATTATTTTTTAATTAAATAGAACACTTTTTTCAAAAATTTGAAAGTTAGGAGACACTCAGCTTCATTTAAAACACTATATCCCCCCCCCCCCCCCCCAAATTGAAATAACTCACCTAAAAAAAAATAGAATGATCAAGTCAGATTTAGAGGAAAAATTATATAAATTAAATTATATATATATATATATATATATATATTAGAAATAATTTTTCATCAAAAATGAGAAATATCAAAATATCAGACATTCTTCTTCATTTAAAACACTTTTCCCCCCAAAATGAAAAAGAACACACAATTTCTTGCTCCATTCCAGTTAAAATCAGCACCTTAGCAGTTAAAGATGTCCACTCTCCTGTTTTCCCGCTTTATTTCTTATGACACCAAATGATTTATTTGACACACAACAACAGCTTGTGTCAAACTGGTGTCGGTTTCCAAAGCCGGAATGTTAATAACTTTATTCCATTACCGCAGGCTGCTTTGCCAACGGAGTAATTTAGTTAACTTAATTATGCAATGAATTGGCTTCATTACTTAAAACCAAAGCCTGGCAGAGCGACTGTTAGAGCAGGAAGGCTGTAATAGTTTAGCGTCTGAATGCCTTTGAAGCTCGAGAGTAATTTATGGCCTATAATTGTTCAAGAGTTTGAACTGCCTGCATTATTTCATCCTTTGTGTGCTCTGGGTACACAAAGGCGAGGCTTGTTTATGGTCCAGGCTAAGAATAGTCAATGTTCCTAACTAAGGAACGAACAAACTGACTGACTGCTCACACCACGCCCTGTTACTTACAGGAGTCTTTCCAAATGACCAACCGTAAAACGAACAGAATACCCATAATGCATCGTGCTAGTGTAAAACCAAATTGATGGATGATGATAAGACGTTTTAAATGGCGTTTGTAACATGGTGCTGTTGAATTCTGGATTCTGATTGGTCCGGTTATCTTCATCGTTTCTACAGTATAGTAAACAAGCACAGGGACTTGTACGACAGACATTTTTTAAAAACACGTCATGTTATTTAACGTAGAAATTTTTTAATTATGGTGGAGGTTTCTGCTAGGAGACATTTATGTAACATGTATGGAAGGAGTCTCCAGTGTCAGCGATTGGTAACAGTCAGAGGTAACGCTGTAACTTTACGTTTTCTGACAGGATTTTACGCTTTACGGTTTCTCGTTAACGTGACAAGATGTTAAATAAGAAAGATGGGTGTAGGTTTGCTCTAAGTGTTGGTACGGACACATGAAAGGATTTTACGCTGAGCCTATATGGATTATTTTGCAAAACGAATGCCTTCAACACAGAAAACAACACTGACCATCATTTTACCATGTTATTTAAATATGAACGGTATGTATGTGTATGTTTGCTAATCCTCACCCACCACACGCACATGTAAATCAGCGTCCAACATCACACACACACACACCACAGATATATATGTATATATGTATTCTAGCAGCCGCCTGAGAGACTTGACTTGAGTTGAAAAATTCAATAAAATAACTTTAAAAGTACAAGGTTTAAGGCAGCTAGCCGTTTAGAGTCTAGCTAGCTAGATATAACTTTACAGCTAACAAGCTAAAAAAACAACAAAAAAAAACATTAGGTCCATAGATACGATAGTAAAAGCTAGCTAGGATGTGATATAGACTTTAGATGAGAGAACACAAAGAGTAATGTTAAATGTTACCCCTTTAAACAGTAAACAAGTAACAAGTGATATAGTTAGCAAACTCTAATAACAAGTTCTGAACAGGCTAGCCAGCTGCATCTAAAAAAATATGTTTATTAAAATTAATAGTGTAAACGTTTTTTTTTTTTTAAAAAAAAAGATGTTTAATCCAAAAATCTTAAATGTTAAATCATTAACGTTAAAGATGATAGTAATATCAAAACATACCTCACGTTTATGGTAGAAATTATGGGGGAAATGTGTCAGGTGATATGAAAATTGTTGTTTTCTTTGTTTACTTGTTGTAGTAATGTTAGCTAGCTAACTTTTAATAATATATCCAGCTAACGTAGGCTAGCAAAATCAAGATTATCCATCCATCCATCTTCTATACCGCTTTATCCTTGTCAGTGTCGCGGGGGAACCTGGAGTCTATCCCAGGGAGCATGGGGCACAAGGCGGGGTACACCCTGGACAGGGTGCCAATCCATCGCAGGGCACAATCACATACACACTTACACACCCATACACTACAGACACTTTAGACATGCCAATCAGCCTACCATGCATGTCTTTGGACTGGGGGAGGAAACCGGAGTACCCGGAGGAAACCCCCGCAGCACGGGGAGAACATACAAACTCTGTACACACAGGGCCACGGCGGGAATCAAACCCCCAACCCTGGAGGTGTGAGGCGAACGTGCTAACCATTAAGCCACCGTGCGCCCCATCAAGATTATTCTTTTAAAAAATGTTTTATATATATATATATATAATTTGTGAAAATAACACACTTGAAGTTAAGTTGATTCTTTTTTTTCTTTTTTTTTTTTACAAATGATTTGCTATGGTTTTCCTCCAAAGCTAGTAATCTAACTAGCTTTGTTTTGAGAGAAATATTCACTTGTAGCAGCAATGTTAGCAATTTGTTAGAAAAAATGTTAGAAATTTTTGTGTCACAAATGATTTGCTGCACATCGCTCAGTGTTAGCCGTTTTATATTGTTCATGACATCGCGTGAGTTTTCCCACAAGTCATTGTTCAGAGTCTGATCGCAATTTAAAGTCTTTTACACTTTATGGGAAATTGTGCTTAATGAGTCTAGATCTACAAACAACTAACAGCAGTGAACAGAGCAAAGAAATTCATTTACTTTTCACTTAATTATTTCTCTTTGAGCGGATCATCGGTTTTTCTGTAGCTTTACCGCCATCTTCCCGTCACCGCAACATCAATCAAAGGGTTAGAGTAGATTTATGTTTTGTTTTTTTAATCCGAGGCGATAAACTGAAACCTGTTGCCATCTGTGCTCTTTTTTTACTTCACAGCCCGGATTTGCCTCCTCACGTGGCTTTGCATACGTTTTGCATGGTCAGACCTGCAGCCGTGAAAAGCATGTGTAGAGGAGAGCGCTGATTTGCATACGGAGAACAAAACAGGATATTGACCATAAATGTGCGCGACAGCAAATGTTTAAAAAAAAAATTAGGCATGCAAATCATGAGAGAAACCAGGGACGGTGTGTAGCCACAACGCCAGGGTGCGGAGGTGGAAAAAGAAACAAACACAAATTAGGATGTAAATGAAAGGGAGGAAAAAGGTCTATTTTAGTTTTGCACATTGACACATTTCTTTAACAGGTCGAAACCATTCGAAATGAACATCTTTATACATATGTCGTTGTATCCATGCCGTGCTTATGTATATTTCAAGCTTGTCTAGCTGTTTCTGTTCATGTTACATAGTCCTAGTCTTTAAATAAAACCAACCAATCCGTGACAAGCTGTATATACTGTAAAACTTTGTACGTTTAAGTGTTGATTACGTCAAGTGTCTAATAAATATATTATTTGTAGAAAGCCAAATATTCTAATGGTTTCCACCACAAATATCATTACAAAGCATCAGTTAACCATTAAAACCATTACCAAATGTCAAAGGTGTTCTACTGGTCCTTAACGGTATCCACTAGATATAACATGCCACCAACAGAAGGCAACAAATTACCAGTAGAGACCCACAGGGACCATTAAAGTTTCCATTAAAACCAATACAATTCCTGTTATAACCATTAAAACCATTACATTACAATAATTCTATGAGGGTTTGGATTGTTTGTTTGTTTTTTCTCAGCAGGCAACGTAGAAATATTAGCTGAGTTCGCTAGCTTTGTGAACACAGCACTACGCTAACATTAGCTAGCATATTACTTAATCTTTTCCAGCAGTAAGTCTTTGCTAGCTAGCTAGAGCAGTATCATCGTGTAATTTATAATTACACCACGTGGTAAGTACTATAGGTTAGCTTTTGCAGCGTGGTAACTTTGCTAGCATGATGTAATAGAATAGAAGTTACAGGAATGTAGCATAACTGATGAAAATGTGTCACAAACTTTATAACATGACGTCGCCGCTGGCCTTTCTTTCTTTCTTAGTACAAATACTGCTTTTATACACACAATATAACAGCAACATGAGCTAAGCTAGCTGTTTACATAAAACGCCACTACACTAGCTTTAACCAGCTTACTACTTCGCTCAGCTAGTGCTGTGTTTGGCGATATTAGCAAGTCATGTTCGCTACAAAGCTAGCTAATGGGAGGCTAGTTATTATTTCGTGCAAGAAAAACATTGATAAACATTGACTGATAGAAAGCTAGCTGACTTCACTGAAAACGCTTAAAAGTAGCCAGGTTTGTTGGTAAGCTCGTGTTAGGTGATGAAATGTCAACATTTATTATTAAAAACGAAAATTTCCCAAAGTATTCTATCTATCTATCTATCTAACTAACTAGCTAACAACAGCAAAAACGCTGTAAAACGCATTTAAACACCCCCAAATTTTCACAATAAAATATATATAAGCTACGTTTTGCTAACAAAGTTTTCAAAAGAATATATTTGTAACGGTATAAATTACAACTGGGACGAAAAGCAAGGTGAACGTTGACATCTGCTCGTTACTTTCAGTCCGTTACAAAAGTGCGATGTAATCGCAAGACAGCGTCTTTGATTGACGGTGTAATTGTTGGCGCTGTTGAGATCACACGATCGTGCATGTCGGCCAGCCGGCTACTCCTCAGCTAGGTGCAGCTCAGGAATTCGAAATGATCGCAGCAGCAGAACCTCATGTGAAGAACCCGGTGTGTAACATGAAGTGTATGACCCCAGATCTTTAGAGCTGGTCTGACGGTAAAAGCAAAGCACACCTGTGGAGACGGATGAAAGCCGATGCTTGCCTGGCTCGGCGTAATAAAAATGACAATAAGACAGAAAGCTTGAACTGTTGACCGGGGGAGAGGCGGAGCCCGCAGGCTAACCTGTTTTGTTTTGTTTGTTTTTTTTTTCCGCTTTGTGTAGCATAACAGCGTGACATTTTCGAGACTGTATGCTTAGAGGTACACTAGCCGAGGGTTTGGACTTGTCAACATCCTGTCGTTATAAAAGCAATAAAAAAGCAGACACATACACGGACACGCCCTGAAACGCTCTCCTCTGACAAGCTGACAGATGATCAAAGGCAGGTGAAGTGTCACAGGTATTATTACAGCGTCTCTTTCTGGATAATTAATGATCCCGGGCGTGAGTAATCGGCGTCGGTAATCTGTTACACGGCTTAAACGGTCACGTTGTGGTTGATCGAGGTGTGAAGACTTTGTGAGTAAGGGAATAAACTGTGCGCTTTGTTACTGGCTTCGAAATAATTCTTCGGTTGAGAAAAGGTCTGGCAGTGTTTAAACGAAGCGTTTAATCGTAGCACTGCTGAGGCGGCCGTTATCTAAAATCCACCAATCGGAGGACGGCAATCTCACAGGACGGTTACAAGTACAGAAGAAACGTGAACGGAACGGAAAGAATTTCCTTATTAACCTTAAAGAACGTTTGTTTATGCGATGGTTTTCCGTACAGTGCTGACCGATCGTAGTAACGTAGTCATTTCCTTTCATCAGAGGTCTATCCGATGACGTTAGCGAACTTAGCGGAGGTTTGTTTTTTTTTTCGTGGCGAATTTTTGAAAAATTCGCGACGCGACTTGCGGAGTTTTTTTTGCGCGAGAACTACTTGAATTGGCGAACTCGCGATCGCGCAAAATTGTCGTGCTCATGATTGACGCATGTGAATCGAAGAGGGCTTTGGCTGAACGCGTGTCGTGATGACGTCACGTGAATCGTCTCGGCCCAAATCTGTGGTAATTTTGAAAAAATCGCACGCTTCTCGGAATATTACGGCTGTTTCCTTGATTTTGCGTTCATTTCTCCAATCGCGAAATCGCCAACTCCTGGAGGGACGGGTTATAGGATCTTCATCGTGTACGCTACACGAAACGTTATCTATCGCACGGTCTGTTCAAGAATCCCGGTACAGTGTGATGAGCAGCAATCTTAAAAAATCGTGGAAATCACACTGGAAAAAAGGAAAGTCCAAATCCGCCTCAGTCAACACTCCGGCTGTTTGGCTTGTCGTTATTAACGCCAAGCGTCACTCTTCACGCCGGGTGACTCTTCAGCTGTGGCGTGTAAACGCATAAAGCCTCGGCGGAAAGTGATCTCATCTGTCATCTCACGCTACACAGACACACACTTCGCCTCACCGCTGCTGGGATCCACCTGTCAGCGGCTGTATTACCGCAGCCGCTGTTATGATTTTTCACGTCATGCTTTAACACGTGACACGACGTTATCCGTCTTACACCGGCTTCGGAGTGTGCGAACGGGTTTCTGTTTGAACAGCAAAAAAAATCAGAACAGTGAAGAGTCATGTGATAAACGTTTCCTGAATGCTCCGGCCGTAGAAATGTCTGGTTCTAGCAACATTTTTAAAAAAAATAACGTTCTTACAACGTTTACTACTTCAACGTTTTCCACCGTAGAACGTGTTAACGCTAGCATTTTAATAACGTTCGTTTTTTTTGTTGTTTTTTTTTTTGCTAACTGGAGATGTTTGAACATTACAAACTATTACTACATTACTGTGTTTAATTAGGAATTTCCTTTTCACACCCGGAGATGTTTTGTTCAGTCTGTACTTTACAATAAAGAAAAAGGAAAAAAAAAACCAACAACAACGATGGTATTAAGTAACTAACTGCTAAACTTGCTACTAAGCTAACGGTTTTAGGCGGGCGGAAGGAATTTCCTTCAGGAATGTCCGGTTCCCAAACCACCGTCAGGTTTTCCGGAAGCTCTAGCGTTAACGTGTCTTTAAACCTGATCTTCGTAAGAATTTCCACAGCTTATTTGTTTTCGTTCATATTGAATGACGTGATTTGCTGCCAGTTTAATCCGTACGTTTTTAGATAATGTTTTATAAACGTTCTCACAACGTTGCTGCGACTTCTTCCACGGTAGGAAACGTAAACGCTAACGTTTTCATGATGGTTTCTAGTGACAAGTTTTTGGTTCGCCGGAAATGTTTCAACATTGAAAAGCGTTACTACATCAATTTAAAAAAAAAAAAGAAATTCAGAAATTCCTTTTTACTCCTGGAGATTTGTTCAGTTCAGTTTACGTTTAAATATTCGGCAACTAACTAACTTGCTAAGCAGCTAGCAATTTTAGGTTGCGACAAAGTTTTGTGAATGTTAAAGCTTGAAGAACTGTAACTTTTTTTTTTTTTTTTTTAAACCTGATCTTATAAAATTGTAATAATTGTTTTAAGAAGAATATTTTTGTAATAATTTGCATAAATCGTTCGCGTTCGTGCGAACCGATTGGTGCCAATTGTTCACAATTTAAGCCTTTTTTTTTTTTTTTTTTTAAATGTAACATTTATAAACATTCTTACAACATTGCTGCGACATTTTCCACTTTTATTTTGTCTTTACGTTATCCGTTAGCTAGCTAATTAGCTATTTAATTACCTAGCTCGGATCGTCGGTAGCAAAATGAAGTAATAAAGCTACTAAAGTCAGACATTTTTGCTGCAACTTTTTCTACAGTAGGCTTCATTAACGCCGACCTTTTAATGACGTTAACGACGTTCCGGCTCATTGGAAACGTTTAAACGTTCGAACCAGTATTAAATGACGTTTTCGAAGCGTTTGTGTGCGTTTTGCAAAGTTATAAAAGTTACATTCTGATAACATCGTCTGCTAGCTAGGAAACTAGCTATTTACTATCCTAGCTTACGAAATGCTGAGTAGGTAGGAAGGAGTATTAAAGGCACCCGAGAGATGATGATGATGAAGAAGAAGAAGAAGAAGGAAGAGGAGGAGGAATAGAAAAGAAAAAAAAAGAAAAAGAATGAGAGAAAGAATAGAAGGCAGGGCTGGAAGAACAGAGGAACAGCTCCTTTCATGTCTGGCCTTGAAGTGGGCTCCTAACAGCTGGTTTGGCCGACACATGACTGATGGCCACTTCCTGTCAAAGACATTTAAAGAGCCAGCGTGTTGTTTAAAGAAAAAGAGAGCGAGAGAGAGCGGGTCCCTTTAAGGCCGGAGGTGTTTTGCTAATGCGTGGTGGTATCACAGCCCATGGCTTTTAACAATACAGTAGCCAAACAAAAGGTTGAAAGGAACACCTACACATCCGGAGACAAGGGCTCGCTTTCTGCTCTGATCCTGCGAGTCACAATAAACAGTGTAGCTCACGGCAGGAGTTGACTACCCCCGGGGCAGTTAGTGTGGGTGAGTTGGGGGGGTGTTGGGGAGAAACATGATGGAGTGTAAAGAAAGTATAAAAGCGTAAAACTTCGACTAACCTTGTGTCCATGTACTCTCTTTTTTCCGCAAGTCTATTCTTTAGAGAAGTTCACGTTTTTAGGCCGATAGAAAACTTTCCGATTGTTACGGACGTTGGAATTTTTAGTTCCCAAACCGCAGAGTCTGACGCATTTTCCAGATAACACATGTGTTTATTTATTTATTTATTTATTTATTTATTAAACCTCATGATTTGTCATGCCGTGCTTTCACGCCGAACGCAATCCGTCCCGTTTCTGGATCCTTTTGGAAGTTTGGGACCAGGTTTCCATTTGAACAGCAGAGCCCTCATAAACCCGAGGATCCTTCTGATTGTTTATTTTAGAAAACAGAACGTTATTATACGAATGTTACCGAACGACTCCGGGAGTTTTCAGCTCCCAGACTGCTGAATCGGTCAAGTTTTCAGGACGTGCTAACAATGCTAACAATGTTCTTATTTTAAATGTATAATTCTTCAAATAGACTTTTAAAAAAAAACAAAAAAAACCAACATTTTTATGTAATGCTCATGAACGTTCGTACAACGTCTCTGCATTTTAATAATGTTCAACTCTGACTAACTGGGAACGGTATAACGTTACAAATTACTTCTGAACTTTTTCAGAACATCGTGTTCTTTTCATTTTTATAGTTCTGATAGCATTCGGTGTTAGCGAGGTAACTAGCTATTTACTTACCTAGCAGCTATAAACATTCATTCCCCTCTTGAGCTTAAAAATAAATAAATAAATAAATAAATGAATGAATGAATGAATGAATGATAATAATAATAATAATAATAATTATAATAATAATAAGACTTGTTACAGAGAAACCGCAAAGAAGCGTAACCTCCTTTGTCCTGAAGATGTTTGGAAAACGTACAGCTTTCCGCTGACACTGGAGACTCCTTCCTTAAATCTTGCATAAACGTCTCCTCGGATACCGAAAACACATTTTTGGAAGTCCCTGGGAACGAGTTGTTACTATAGAAATGATACCATGTTGTGGGCAGTGGTGGGTCAGTGGTGGGTCAGTGGTTAAAGATTCTGGGTTACTGATGAGAAGGTCAGGAGTTCAAACCCCAACACTGCTAAGCTGCCACTGTTGGGCCCTTGAGTGAGGCCCTTAACCCTCAACTGCTCAGACGTATAAACGAGATAAAGGATAAGAGCGTCTACCAGAATGCCGTAAATGTATTAGAATGAACGTGTTAATATAAACCTGTCAAATCTACACCTTCTGACCAATCAGAATCCAGAATTCAGCATCGCAGCGGTGTAGTAACACACTTCTCCTTCGTGTCTGAGAACGAATTGTTTGTGTGACACGCATCTCCATTTTGGACTCGGTGAAGAATGTTGCTGGAGAAATACTGTACAACGTATTCGTTTTTCATGACTGATGATAAGAACCAGCTCCAAGCTTAGCCGACTTGCCCGAGACCTACGTCTGGTATCTTTTTATTTAAAATTTTTATATAGACATATATATATATATATTTTAACGTGTTCGTTGTTTTCGTGAGCGTGCTTGGCCGGGCTCTGGCTGTAACGTGAGGGCGCTGTGGGCCGAGAGCCGAACTGCCGGTCGTGATTTAAGTGCAGAGAAAGAGATTAAAGAAGAGAGCCAGAGAGAGAGGGAATTGTAAGAAGATCTGAGCGGGAGAGGCAGCGCATGCAGATCACTCATATTTAATTAGGTGCGTCTGAAGGATGAGGTGCGTGTGGTGTGGAGCATCCAGAGGCCAGGGGGCCGTGTCTTCTCCAGAAATAAGAAGAGTTTGAAGGAAGAGGAAGGCGACAGGTTTATGGCGTGTGAGTGACATGCGCGAGGAGGCCTGAGGGATGAGGGATGAAGAAAAGCAGAACTTGCATTCACTCTTCACGGGGGAAAAAAAAAAACCCAGCAGAGAAACTCGGGATGGAGTAATAAAGAGAGGCACGGCGTCACGGATCAGGAGACGCGGAATGTGTGTGTGTGTGTAAGAGTCATATTATAGCAAAACCAGCTGCAATAAAAAGCATGGAAACTAACAGACAGGAAAAACAGACATGTGAAGTGTAGCGACACGACAGACGACTCGTTTGATAAAGGGATGCTGCGTTTACAGAAAGATTCCACGTGAGCGTCCAACACGAAACATGCTGTAGCTCGAGATTTCCTGACAGCCCAGCGCTCGTGATGCTAAGGGTGATTAGTGGTTCCCGGTCACACGTCTGAGGGAAACGTTGGTCAACGATTCTGTCGTATTTCAGCCGGTTCCAGCAGATTGTGGTTCTTTGATGGTAAAACCAGAACAGACTCCGTTATACGCTCTGTTAATGAACGTGGCCTAGGAACGGGGCGCACGATGGTTTAATGGTTCGCGCGTTCGCTTCACACCTCCAGGGTCGGGGTTCGATTCCCGTCGCGGCCAAGCTGCGGGGGTTTTCTCCGGGTTATCCGGTTTCCTCCCCCCGTCCAAAGATTGGCAGTGTGTGTGAGTGCGCCCTGTGATGGATCGGCACTCTGTCCAGGGTGTACCCCACCTTGTGCCCGATGCTCCCTGGGATAGACTCCAGGTTCCCCGTGTAGAAAATGGATAAAAGGAATGTTTGGATTTCTAAACTTTGCTTTTTTTTTTTCCTACTGACACAAAAGCAGAAGACATCAAATAAACATCTTAAAACAACGACTTTCTCATTGCACGTGTGGATAAATGTACACAGAATTGAATGGAATCTAATCGGACGTTTACTTCACAAAGTCAAAACCGACACGTTTAGGTCCTCACTCGCAAGAAAATCTTAAAGGATGTACATCTGGAGTGTGTGAGTGTGTGAGTGTGTGTGTGAGAGAGAGAGAGAGAGAGAGAGAGAGAGAGAGTCACGCAGGTTGTGACTCATCACGGATAATCAGCGCCGAGCCTCTGGAGACGCGCGTAACGGTCCGAGGAGACGGTAAATATTTGCGTGTAGATGGGACAGACTGAAGATTAAGACATCAAGGGAGCATTTCCGTAAGACGAGTCCACAAGACCAAGAGCGAGTTTCCGAAGGTTGGCGTAACGTATTAATCGGCGTCTCCTGGAAACAGAGACTGCACAGATCGGTACTTTCGACAGGCTTAAAGAGCTGTTTCATGAGTTTAGTATTAAAGCCGAGTTCAGATTAACCTGACTGTGTGCTTTCTGTCTGTCTGAAATCACCAGCATGCCTTGAAGTTAATGAGGGAATTTTATTTAGGCCATAAATGCCTCATATGCACACACACACACACACACACACACACACACACACACACAGACTAGTGAACTTAAACGCACCGCTCCGGCTGAAACAAAAGCAGCCATTGTCCTCCACATGGTGAAGTTATCAGCGGTCGAGCGAGGAAAAACACACTCCCCAAAACACACACGTCCTGATCTGAGCACGTAGGCCGCAAATCAGGCCGGAGCACGCTGTAGAAGAAAAAACCCCGAAAAACACAAATCCAATCAGACAGCAGAAGGTGTTTGGCGTTTCTTCAAATACGACACGACCCATTTCAGGAGGAATGCATCAGGGCAGCAAAACATCCACCTTCTTTGCATTTTTTCTTCTTGTTTTTTCGTCACAAACACACACACACACACACACTTTGTGTGCCTGGCTTGCGTACGAGATAATCTGCGAGTCTGAATATACGGAGTTGGTGTGTGAACTTTTCAAAAGAAAAGTATTGGCACCCTACGCACCGTACGGGTGATTTGTTTGTTCGGCTTTGTTTGCTAGTTCATTTATTATTTCGCCAATTAGCAAGCTAGCTATTATTCACCAAGCTAGTCATATAAGCGAGCTACGTAAATGAATTGTTCATTTTCTCCAGCGTATGTAATATCTTCCTCCAGTCGACGGACACGGATAGGGCCGGGCGAGCAATTTGTAAACGGAACGGAGGGATCGTTTAGACCGATAACGACGCGCTCGACGCCATCCTCGAATTTGGACAGATTTGGAAACGCTCGTGTAACCGTTTTCCCACGCGGAGTGTGCTAATGCTGCCCAAAGACAACCCCGCCCCACCTGGATAACGTCTTATCAAAGGCAGCACAGATGGACTGATGTGTAGGACTGATGTTTTTGAAGTTTCTAGAATAGCTAGGCTATATTAAGTGTTAAACACTGCGATGTGTTATATGACCGATTATCGGCGCACACGTCATTTTGCGAGCTTCGGCCCAAACCCTAACAACTCAGCAGCTGAGTTTCCTCTCAGCTCGTAAAACTGCTGTTAAAAAAGTCCAGATGTTTTCATTACCTCACTTCAACTGTCTGGAGTCACACTAACCATCATCGCACTCCACTGCACCACGCCCTTAGGACTTTTAATTAGAAATTAGAAAGACGAATAAATCACGTCAGCGTAGATTATTTCAAATCAGGGAAGCCGACCTGTCTAAGACTCAGTCGCAAAAAATAAAATCCATTTTTAAACAGATATTCCGATATGCATTCTTCAGTAAGCGCTTTGTCCTGGCCGGGATCGCAGAAGTGGATTATTTTCCTACAACAGCACCCCCACAAGTGATTTATTCCCCTAACACACACGGTAATTTATCAACACTAACATTTTTGCTTTATTAAACGCGACACACTGTACTTTTTATCGGTTTATACTTACGCTTTACGTCCGTAAAGGAAGTCGACGTCCTGCCTTGTCACTTACGTTATAGCGGCTGCTATAAACAGTCGTTCCTTCACCAGCATCTGTTTTTAATACATTCAAAAAAAAATACATCGGAAAACAGACACTTTTACCGCTCAAAAACGAGCCGTTACTATGGAAACGAAAAGGTGTTGGAACGAGCGCATTAATTATAAATAAACGGGCGATTGACCAATCAGAATCCAGACATCAACAGCACTGTGGTGTATGAAAACGTTGATGACATTTCACGTTCAGGTAATTGAGACGGTAATTGTAAATAATTTAATGCTGTGACTAATAAAACAATGCTTAGCTTGCTGTATGACCCTCCCCCGACTCACACACACACACACACACACACACATTTGTAGTTGGACTTGACAACATCGGTGCATTCTGCACTAACATTTCAGACAAATGAAGTGTTTCTCCCAGACTCGGTTTCTGTAAATCTCCTGCTGTTGTCTGTAAACTGCACAGTTGGAGATTTTCCTGCTCTAACACACTGATAAACCTGATGGGGCTCGGCTGAGATTCTTCCCCGGTGGTCTCCGTGAGCAGCTAACGCACGTCTGGGAATAGAAAGCGTTGCGAAATAGACTTACACAGATCTTTCGCTGTAGAAACCAAAGTGATTCCCACAGAGCTAACCCTAGCAGAACTTTTTGAAGGACGTTCGTTCTGTCGAGGTTTTACGTCTGTAACCTTTATAAACATTCCTGCAATTGGCGTGGTCCGATCGGAAAGCCGCGTCCTAGGCAGCGACGGAGCGTCGTTCACAAATGTAAGTCGAAATCTTTGTTTGTTTGTTTTTTTCGTAGAGTCAGTTAGGATTTTCCTCCTGAGTTTTAAAAGATGGAACAGTCATTTCTGTCAGAATTTGGTCTGTTGGTCAAATTAACGAGATAACGCGACCTCAGTGTAGCTAGCTAATTAATAACCAGCTAGCCAGCTGATATTCACCTCACACCTCCGAATCAGCTACTCTGTAATTCTGGCGTTCTTGCATGGTAAACGGTTTGTGACGATGCTGCAGTTTGAAAGATGCTGTTACGTCCTGATTAGTCTGTTCTCAGGAAAAGGCTACGACTGGAACGCAGAAAATGGTTTAGTCGTGTGAACGTTCTCAGGAACTTTTCCCAACCTTTACATTTCTATCCAACTACAAAACCCTGAGTGAGGAACGGGATTGCGAAATGAATCCTGTAGCTCCATAACAATGCAAAAGTTCACTTTTAAACATTACAAATCTTTTGAAAATGTTAATAAATACGTAACTTTTTGGTGATACCATTCCCTGTGACTAAGGGGGTACCCTCAAGCTGCCTTTGGCTACTTTAAAGCTTTACTCTAAAAGGTCCAATTATGTATCTTAAATCTTCTTTTTCGATGGTATAAATATATATATATATATATATATATACAACCCCAATTCCAAAAAAGTTGGGACACTGTGTAAAGTGTAAATAAATGTAAATAAAACCAGAATGCAATGATTTGCAAATCTCATAAACCGGCATGTTATTCACAATAGAACATAGAAAACATATCACATGTTTAAACTGAGGAAATGTAGCATTTTACGGAAAAAAAATAAGGTCATTTTGAATTTCATGACCGCAACACGTCTCAAAAAAGTTGGGACGGGGGCAACAAAAGGCTGGAAAAGTAAGTGTTAATAAAAAGAAACAGCCGGAGGTTCATTGGCAGCAGGTCAGTAACTTGATCGGGTGAAAAAAGAGGATCCGTCCTGTATATTTATATATTTATATATATATAGTTTACTACCCTGTTTTCTAAAAAAAAAATGTGGTGCAGTTATTGAGGACGTTATCACTGACGGCCATGATGTTATTTTAAATTTTTTTAGAAAGACTGGGTTTTTGCGTTGTGTCAAGTCCTCATGTTGAAAATAGCTACAAACACGAATGCTTGTTCTGAGCATTTTGCTAATTTGCTAATTCATTCAGCTAACGTTCTCACTCAATCTCTCCAGTGTTCAGTTGTACATTTGAAATATTTCTAAATCTAAAAAAAAGAACTTTTCTTTTTGTTGGCCTACAGGTTACTACAACGAGGATCTGTCGGTTTCTGCACATTGTGAAAAAATCGTCGCGGCGTCAGAACTCCTTTGAAGCCGTCGCTGTTATTACTTGCGAGTGATAATGGCCGGGGCGTAACGATGTGTGACAGATGTCCGTTCGTTTAAAAAGGCAAAGACTGAAATGAATCGCCGTAACAGTTGTAATATCAATCGATTTTTATTGAAAAAGGACAAACAACTGGTGTGAAAAATCGTTCGTATTTCTAAACGGATGCGTGAATAATGTAGCAGGCGATTTAGCGAGATGATCTGGCCGTAACTCTGACACTTTTAAAATACTCCTTCTCTACATCATCATCATTCATGACTACTGAACAAAGTAAATCAGGTGTCAGTCGGAGGCTACTAAATCATATCGTTGCCTTATGAGTAAAAATTGTGTCGTGTGGACGCCTGAGGTTTACGCCCCTAATAAATACATCATCGATCAAGTTGCGAAATCCTAATTATGAGTTCCACGATGAGGGAAATGATACAGTATGTATGATATTTTTCCACCATAGCAGGAATTTATCATAAAGGCGTAACCTTTTAGCCCCACTGCTTTTAGCAACATGAAGGCGCTCATTTAAAAGCCAATCAGCTGCCATCAGTCTTGTCAGTTCAAACAAAAGATTATTACGCTGATCCGCCCAGCTCATTAATCTCCCAGCGAGCGGTGGCCGCGGAGGGGTCGCCATGGACCAACCCAAAACACGGGGTGGAATATCGTTTCCGTCTGCTGGCATCCAGTCAAACTGTTAACCTGTGACTGTTTTGGGGGTAGATACAATCAACGATGCAAAAATCATGTCAAGAATGTCGCTTACAGATCGCTTTACTATGGGAGAAATTGTAAACTAATTCGGTTTACAGCTTACAAAATACAACTTCCTGGTTTAAGGCGCAACGGACAGACGTCCCGTTTCTAAACGCAGGTTTCGTTCGTCACAGAATGAGTCAAAGTTTCATTAAAAACATTTGTCATTTCCAGGAATCCAGTAAAAAAAGTGCTAAAGGGGAATTACCAGAGTTACAGAGGTGATAGTTGAACTCCTATTGACTTGTAAAGTGACTCACACCCAGTACAGGCTTAGCATCATGGGAGATCTCAGGAAGAATCCACACCCAGATTCAAAAGTAGCATAGCAGTTGATTAGAGTTACAGAGGTGTCGTCCCTGGACTTTTGAAAAGACCGTTCCAGAGAACATTATAGACAAATGAAAGAATGGACAGATTTCCTACACAGACGATAGAAATCACACAGCGGTGTGTTTCATGGTTGTTGGAAAAGACTGAAATAGGAATTAGGATTAAACTAAGAAGAAGGAAGAGTCCCCTCCAGCACAGCTCCAGCCGCAGCCTTACTGATGACATCAAGTCCAAAATACGACTTTTTGGTGCCTCAGTTAAAACCGTGAGATCAGAGCGCTCATTTATGGACTAATGATACTCAAAAGACCTTAAAACTCCAATCGAAGCTGTTAGCTGAAGACCTGATGGGGAAAGTGTTGCATCTTTTATTGTGTTGTTTATTTGTGTGGAACTGCACACAATATTTGTCATGAAAGCTACAAATGCTACAAACGCACTTTTTGTGGTTCGTATTGAAATTTAGTGTTCTTTCGGGAGATGTTTATGTTTCAAGAAGCTTTGTGAAGGCACATTTAAGAGTTCTGCAAGTGAGGCCAGTCGGAGAACCCCAAAGCCATGCTCACCAACCTTATTCCTGGAGATCTGACTTCCTGAAGACTTTCGCGCCAACCATAATCGTGCCCACCTGACCTGACCTGATCTAATCATTGCCTTAAGAAGTTATTAATAACATAAAACCGGTGTGTTCGATTCTGGTTGGAGATGAAACCTGCAGGAAGGTCTCAAGATCTCAAAGAAGAGGGTTGGTGACCACTGCCCTAAAGGATCTCCCAGGAACCAGGATTGGCAAGAGTTTGTTTTACTTCTGGTCTGGTCTGTCTTTCTACAGAAATGGCCTGAATGAGGTTGTGCTGCTGAAATCCGAAACAAATAAATAAAAATATTCGAAAATCCCTAAAAATCTAAAGGAAACTTACAGATGAACTGGTTTGACAATCTGAAGAACTTCTAAAAACCTATCAGGAACTTGAAGGGTCTGCCATTAAGCAAATCTGATGACACCTAGAACATCTACCAGGAACTTAAGGATTCCCTGGTGAAAAATATAAACAGCTGAAGTCTTCAGAAGTCTTCGCCAGAAGCTTATGGGTTGCTCTAATGAGAAAGTCTGTAGGAACACTGAAAGATCCTTCAGGAATAACTGCACACACAAAAAAACCACTGGTGCGATAAAGAGACAGATTATTAAAAAGGTATGTTCTGGAATTGAAGGGTTCTGCTGCTGAGACAATCTGAAGAACCTCTAAAAAATCTTCCAGGAACTGGATGTTCTGCTGTTAAGTTAATCAAACGAACCTCTGGAACTTTAGGACAGTCTGAAGAACCTCTGTAAGTTCTTCCTGGAACGTAGGGGTTCTGCTGTCGAGACAACCTCTAGAGTAGAAAGATCCAAAAGACCTTCCAATCAATAAGGCTTCTGCTTCTGAGACAATCTGAAGAACCTCTTAAAGATCTTCCATGAACAATCAAAAGAACCTTTGAAGATCTTCTAGGAACGTAAGGTTCTATTGTTCTAACCATCAGAAGAGCCTCTGATTTTCTAGAAGCCTAAGGGTTCTGCTGGTAAGACAATCAGAACTACCCCTAAAGATCTTCCAGAAGCCTGAAAGGTTCTGCTGTTGAGATAATCCCTAGCACATAAAAGATCTGAAAGACCTTCTGGGAACCTCTGGTTCTGCTGGTAAGACAATAACAAAAAAAAAAAAAATCTTCCATGATCCTTGAAGATCTTCCAGACATCTGAAAAACCATCAAAAAGATGTCTGAAGAACTTAGGAGTTCCCAAAGAACTCCTAAAAGCTCTGGCTAAAGGGAAAGGGACACACACACACACACTAAAAGAAGTAACAGTCGACAGCCAGACCATGGAGATCTAATGTAAAGTCATTAGCACTCTCATCGGTCACTCTCAGATACTTTTGTTTTCAGCTTCATGGACAAGATGGGAGGGACAGAATCACACACTTGTCCTCTCATGTCCAGATTCCACTGCAGTTCCTGGGAAAGCCGGAACCATGAAAAAGGTTATTAGTATTTGACGAGAGAGTGAGAGAGATATAGAGAGAGAGTGAGAGAGAGAGAGAGAGAGAAGGGGAGAGTCTGCTTGCACAAAACCTGCCAGAAGGTTACACTGCCTGTGTGTCATAAATTACCCGTGACAGTCCACCAGAACGGGGGCTGCGCTGTAGGGGTGCCGAGAGACAATGAGAGAGAGACAGAGAGCGAGAGAGAGAGAGAGGGAGAGGGAGAGAAGGGGGTGGTGGCAGCTTTCTTCTCGCCCCCGCTTGATGAACGAGCCTCAGAACAAGGCAGAGAATACATCATATCACCTCTAATGGGGCCCCATTTCCCCGGCCATAACTCAGCCGTTTAAAAATAGAGAGGAGCGGGTGAAATATGGCGCCGTATATCGCCCCGGCCTGACACTTTTACGAGTCCTCCCCACTACGGAGGCACTGATTGCTATTTCAAAAGAAGCCCATCACGTCCTGAGCACAACCAGCTGCTGCCGAGGGAGAGCGGAAAATTATGGCCTCTGAGATTTGGGTTATCTTTTCAGAGAGTCGTTCAAGCCGCTGATTTACAGTGTTTGCGCTCGGCGTTATTAAAAACCGAATCTGCGGCGATGCCATCACTCAGGCGCATGTGGGAAATTCCTCCGTTAGGGGAAAAAGAAAGAGTACACATGGAAAGACAAAAAGGTTAACGCTTATGTGAGCTTTCAGTCTCCTTCTCTCTCACTCCCAGGCTGAAAGTATGTGTGTAGGACAGAGCCCGTGTCTGAACTCTAACATCTCCGGAGACGAGATGGCCTTGGGGGATAATGTTGGGTTCGATGGGGGATAGTGCTCGGTTCGATATAACTCGGACGCAGGAACTCAGAACTGATGCATTACGTCCTCTGTGAGTATGAGCTACAAAGTGGGAATAAACTTACTGGTGATGGCGTACGAGCCATGTTGCTTTGACATCACGTGCAGAACTCAGGGTTGAGGAGACCATCCCAACTTTACAAGTGGGAATTCTGAGTTAAAGGGGTGATTTCTTTGGTTTTTCCTAGTTGGAGTTTGGTTGCAAACATTAGTCAAATGCAGCGTAAACCTGTATGTGTGTGTGCGACATGCTCCAAAGGCTCTACAGGCACTCCGAAGGCAAAGCAGCCTTCACGGCTAAGCCCACATTTTCTTACCACTTGTGCTCCCTCATGTTTTTTTTGGTCTTTGTATGCAAGACTGAGTGTCAGAGATTTACATTCAGGAGGTGTGAAGACGGCCCATACTTTAGGAAAAACCCTCTTTTTATGAAAATTCCTTCTCTAGGCACGCTTCCAAAACTGGAACCTTTTCCAGGAACATCAGGTGTGCTTCTACAACAGAAACGCTTTTTAGCACATCAGCCAATCAGGAAAGAAACCTTTTTTAAGAAATGCAGGAACTCTTGAAGGAACTGAGAAACCTAACCTCAAACATATTTCGATCACAGTAACACTTTCAGGAACTCTCAGGTTCAATTTTAGGAACCTAAAAACTTCAGGTGCGTTTCCACTACAGGAGCTCTTTCAGAAACTCAAGAACGTCGGGTGTGTTGCCATTGCAGAACTCTTTTCCGGAACCTAGCATCATTTTAGGAATGTCAGAATTGCATGTTTTTCCATTGCAGGAACCTGTTCATGAAGATAGGGAACTATTTTCAGAACTAAGGGCCCTTAGGCTTGTTTCCATCACAGGAGCCTTTTTGTAACTTGAGAACTCTTGCAGGAATGCAAGTATTTTAGGCACTGTTGCCATTGCTGAACCTTTTCAGGAACTTTCGATTACTTTCAGGTTTTGCAGGCATGTTTACATCACATGAACCTTTTTCAGAAACTCACTAACTCTTTGCATTTCCAAAGAACCTTTTCAGGAACTCTTTTATGAACTTAGGACCGTCAGGCATGTTTCATTCACAGGAACCCTTTTAGAAACTCAGGAACTTGAGCTGCGTTGGCACCAAAGGAACCAAGGCTGATTTGAGCTCATGTGCTGTTCTTCCTAGAAACTTTTTACTTCCTGTTTCAGAGTTGCTACTTTCCTGGGGACCAGGAACTACTGAGTTAGCTACTGGTTTACATACTTATGTATGATCAGTTGATTTTGTTATGGGAAACTAAAGCAAGTTAGCTTGTATTAGATTGCTATTACTTAAGCTGGCTAGCTTAGCAACACAATGTTGTCAGAATGGTATGTTAACTAACCATATAGTTAGCTAGCTAATAATGCTGTAAAACAACCGAATAAAATATGGCAATGGTACGCAATGGTAATCATTGCAGTAGCTTCAATTAAAGAAATAATTGCTAGCGTGGCAGTTTGCTAGCTACTGGGACTTATGAAATTGAATATTTAGTCTTAAATAAGCTTGTTGCACCAAGAGTGCTAAAAGTCTCCAACTATACATAATCTAGCTAGCTAGTTTATGTAGATGTAGGACATCAAAGTTTATGTAGGAGATCAAATTTCCAAGCCAGTTCCAGTCTAGCTAGCTAGCTAGTGTATGTAGACAGAATCTGTAGGATCCATTAGTAAGAATGAGATCCGGGTTAAAGATGTAAATTCCAGCTTCTAAAGGGAATTGTTATTCATGTTGTCCTTCTTACTAGACCATCCTGTGCCTTTCTCCTGCACTCTATTACTTTGCGAGAGGTTTGACCCCACAGAAAAACATGTAAACTTCAACACTCAGCATGTTCAACTCTTTCCTGTTGTTAAACTCAGCTCAGCCCCCAGCAGATGTGTCTCTGTTAGAACACTATTCCTTCTCTTTGTACTCGACAGCGGCAACGAGAAGGACTCGTAAACTTATTAGGAGCTATCGCTGACCTTGACTTTTATTAGCCTGGTATTTATGGACCATTTTAACTGATTTTTTTGTGAGCTATGTACTAAGCCTTTCAGGAACATCTTCTAAAACCACCCCCTCATCTCCACCTCCAATCCCCTCCCATGACCCCTCCCCCAAAAATCAGTCTATTAAACTCCATCCTGGACTCCTGCCACAAGCACATCATTTATCTCAGAGCCGGCCAAGAAGAATTATTGTTGTGTAAATCTCCCAGCCTTTTAGGAGATCAAAGTTCCAAGACATAAATCACATTAGCCCACAAATCCAACAAACACACATGTGAGGGAGGTTCTTGGGTCATCCTTCTCCCTTTTTTTCCACTCCCCGCACCCCCACTCATTCTTTTCCATTTTTTTTTTCTTTTCCAGCCTGTGCCACTGGACAAAAGTTAATCCTTGTTGGCCTGTTTTCCCAATCCATGGATCAGTTTCTACTTTTTAGATGTGTATATGAAATAAATCGATCATACAAACAAAAAGGGAGCTGATTTTCCATTTCTTCTTCTCTGACTTAAACCTCAGTGAACCTTCCACAAACGTTTACAGCTGGAATCATGTGTTTAGATGAGACGAGACCAATTTGGTCATAAACACCATCCGGCGTATTTGGTGAAAAAAAGGGAACTTTCACAGGAACCTGCAGGTGCATTTCCACTGCAGCAAACTTCTCATGTTTCCATCATAGGCACTTTTACAGGAACTAATGAATTCTTTTAGAAAGTGAAGAATTTCTGGTGTATTTCCATTACAAGAATCGTTTTCAGGAACTTAGGAACTTTCAGGCATGTTTCCACCACTGTTCAGGAACTCATGTAGGAACAAATGAATATCAGGCCCATTTTCACTCCAGGACCTTATGAACTCAATGAGGAACTAGCTTCTGCTGCAGGAACCTTTTCAGAAATTCAGGAACTTTTTCAGTAACTCAGGACCTTCACGCATTTTTCCACTGATGGAACCTTTTCAGGAACATAGAACTCTTTCAGGAACTCAGGACATTCAGGCTTGTTTCCACCACAGGAATCCTTTCCAGAACTCTTGCAAAGATTTAAGAATTTCAGGCCCATTTCTAATACAGGGACCTTTTCAGGAGCTCAAGGCCTACATGCATGTTTCAATCAGAGGGACCGTTTCAGGTACTCAAGAATTCTCTCAGATACTCAGTAATTTCAATCATGCGTTCAGGAACTTGGGCACTCCTGCAAGAACTTTGCACGAATTCAGGCATCACAAAAATCCTTTTCAGGACCTCATGCAGGAACTACAAAGAGAATTTCAGGCACATTTCTACTGCAAGAACATTTTCAGTTACTTAGCAACTCTTTCTGTAACTCATCACAGTTAACACAGTTATCAAACGTTATAGAAACTCATACATTTATTTTCAGGAACTCATTAATAACTCATTACTAACTGATTAATGATTGATTAGGACCTCAACCAATTAGAACACACCATACTGGTCTCAGCCAATCAGAACACACTATATTGGTCTCAGCCAATCAGAACACACCATACTGTTCTCGGCCAATCAGGACACAGCGTACTGCCCCCAGCCAATCAGAAAATACTCTACTAGACTGGTAATAAGAATTAGAGAAGCATCATGTATCTGATTAGTAACTGATTAATAACAGTAGGAACTGATTAATGACCGATTGGTAACCAATCAGAACACTCCGTTCTGCTCTCGGCTAATCAGAACACACTATACTGGTCTCAGCCAATCAGAACACGCTATACTGGTGTCGGCCAATCAGGACACACTATACTGGTCTCAGCCAATCAGGACACACTATACTGGTCTCAGCCAATCAGAACACACCATACTGCTCTCGGCCAATCAGGGCACAGCATACTGCTCTATGTACATGGCAGTGAAGCACATCTAAAACACCCCTGAAACATGCCTTGGAACACACCTGCCAGCGCTTCTGAGTGACGCACCAGAACACACTTGCCTGAGATTTGAGTTGTTTTCTGGATCCACGTCCATCTTCCTCCATGGCAGGAGATGTAGAGGGATAAGAGGACGTAGAGGGAAACGCGGCCGCAGGGTGTGTTGGAGTGAAGCCGTGTGACAGCACTGATGTTCCAGACCTCGTGTCTGCTCACTGATTCTATCAGCTAACCCGCCTGAAGAGAGACTAAATAAAGAGCACACAGACTCAGAGATAAAACCGGAGCATTATCAGCTGTTCACCTGCCTGTGTGCGCTGACGGCTTTCACAACAAACACATCTGCCGGATAAACAAACTGACAGCCAGCAGCGAGAGAGAGAGAGAGAGAGAGAGAGAGAGAGGGCAAGGACCGGATGGAGGGGAGGGTATATAAAGTATACAGAAAGAAAGAAGGGAAAGAGTGGATGAAGGAGGAAAAGGGCTAGAATGAAAGAAACACTATTCCCTTTTCTTTCTTTCTTTCTTTCTTTCTTTCTTTCACTCTTCACCCTCCCTTTTCTTCCCTCATCTTTCTTTCATTCTTGTTTTCTTGTTTTCTAAATGACGTCTCAGCTTGAAAAGTAAACACTGGAATAATTGCAGCTGCCGAAACAGGGCTGATTTTATTCGTGTGTGTGTGTGTGTGTGTGTGTGTGTGTGTGTGTGTACACAGAGATGTGTTAAGACTGTCTGGAGAAGCGCTCAGACAGAGTGCTTCAGATCCTAACAGATGATAGCGTTCTTAAGACAAGATAATGTCTGTAAGCGCACTGAAGTCTTACACAAACACAGCGTGGATTGGCACCGACGGAACAAAAGCACCAGCCACGGGTTTTTTCTTCTTTTTTCTTTCTTCTCTCAGTTCCACTCTGTAGCCTAGACGCTTGGCACAGTGAAGTAGCTTTGCTTTAAGTGCGGTAATTAATCATCCAGTGTGAAACCACTGCTCCGAACCAACGACAGTCCAAAATCACTGACGGCAGAAGAACGGGACGATCTTCACTAGAGATGTTCGCTACTGTGTGAAAAACGTGCCCATGAATGGAGTTGTTTATTTATCTATTTATTTACGAACCTAAAATAAGTGAGAAAATGAGATTGAAAACGAGATAAAGCTCCAAAAATAAGGGAGGAATCCCCACAATCGCCAATTTACAGGCGACAAAATGGAGTTGATATAAAATCATTCATTATGCTACTAATGCTAACGCTACTAATACTATTTATGCTATCAAAGCTTACAGTTAGTCAAAAAGTTCCAAGCGAGGAATAAAACGCCGCGTGCTGTGCCGTTATAATAAAAGAATCAACAGCTAGGTGGTGTGATGAAGCGGAGATTCCCAAAAGACTCCGTTTTCGAGGTTCGGAAACGGCGGAGTAGTGTAGACGTAACCGTAGCGACAGTTATGCATTTGAAAACGGAAACACGCCCGTGTAAACAGGGCCTAAGACGACACAAATAGGTTATCCGCCCGTCTGAGACTCTCGTATCAAGAGGTTGAATCGGTGGTCTGTAAGATTTATATGGAATGATCATCGTAACCAGCAGACGATTTTGGAATTGATCCAAACAGGGTCAAGGTCACAGCAAGGTCGAATGTCCGTAATAGTTTTTCTTCAGTAGCTTCCTTCCTGTTTGCGGTGTATTTTAAGGATATTTCAGGCGTAAAGATTAGTAACAACATGGACTAGACTCGTCGGCGGCGGAGGAACCTTTCCTCGTTTCCTTTCTTTCCTAATATAATAAATAAATGTTGTACACTATCACGTGCCTAGAAGGATACTGAGATTAAACCATAGAAACTGCGGTAAAGTTTGCGCCCACGCTTTTTTTTCCTCGCTAGTAACCATCTGCTAAACTCCAGAGAAACTCCTCCCACTTCCGTGTGACGTGTAACCCACACACAGATCGATACAGATGTTCTCTGGGTTTCTCGACAAGCCCTGCCGCACCGTTCAGTGTCATTAATGACTGCTCTGAATATACGGCCTTCAGGAAGCATCCTGAGAATGACTCAGCTCTCACGCACACCGTCACGACTCCTGACCAGGAGGCAGGGGATTTTTACAGACCTGTAAAAGTCTGTTTCCGTCCTCTGGGACGAGAGAGACGTGTAAAGCCACGTGCGGTAACAACACCCCCCTCCCCCAGCACCCCAACCAAATGCAGCCTCGTGGCCGGGTTCGCACCACGATGACGGGATAATATCCGGCTTACAGGAGGTCTTAAAAGGAAGGTGTCCGCCATGACGCCTCTGTCCATCAAAGTCGTAAAGCTGTGAAACAGAGCACTAAAGGATGAGGAAGAGGAGGAGGAGGAGGAGGAGGAGGAGGGTTTTATGGCACTCAGCTGTTCTGAGCTGTCAGAGATGTGGTTAAATTAAGCTGGTCACATGACACCTTCGCTGGCTGCTGGGATACTAAAAACATTGTGTGAGAAAGGTGTTTATTAAAGGAGTAGTTGCCAAATAGCTTTGGGGGAAAACACACACACACACACACACACACAGTTGCAACTTTAAAGACACAGATCTCACCTGGTGTTTCCTCAGCAGGTTTATAAAAACCGTCAAAACTATGAGAATTACTTTCTGTAAAGAGCACATGCTTTGAATTTGACTTTTTTTTTAAACAAAGAAAAAATAAGGTGAAAAACGTAGCTCACGCTAGCTCTCATGGGCTAACTAGCCTAGCGTGCTCTCTAGATTAGATTTATTACTCTCAGTAATGCAGATGAAATAAAGGTTGGTTTAATCTAAAAGTTGGTGATGAGGAGGATGAGGAAGTTAAAATACACACGCTGTCATTTTTCTTATTTTAATGTTGGCGTTTTCCAGTGAACTCCATTTTCTCAGTCTTTTCCCTCCGTGTTTGTTTTTCTCGCGTCTCCCTCAGCTCGCGTTCTGATTGCTCGGAGTTCAAAATGCTTAGCGTCACTCTTCTAACGCTGCTTTTATGAGACGTTCAACTATTTTCAACTGTTCTGTTCTGTGACCAAAAAAAAATAGTCAGGGTTTTTTTCTTTTTTTTTTCCCCCCCAAAAAATTCCAACCGGTAATTCCTACATGGAATTTTTTCTGCGTATGATACGAATGCGGTATCGTTCTTGAGCGCACCAAAAAAAAAAAGGAGATGAGAGTGTATCTTAGAATATCCGCAATCGCAAAATTTTCTCAACACAAAGACATTTTTTAAGAAATTTCGCAGTCTATACAGGATTTCGCCAGAAATGCTCGGTTTTGCTGCGGCTTTTTTCAAAATGCACTCGAATCTGCGAAATCGCGCGCTCTTTCGCGGCGATGTTCGTCGGTAAACGAGACGTTTCAGCTGTACTCGTGTTCGACGCACGTGAGTCGAATGCGGCTTTGGTTGAATGTCTCGGGCCAAAAAATCCACGGTAATTTCGAAGACTTTCACATTCCTGTAGATATCGCGATGTTCCCTTGATTTTGCGTTCATTTCCGTGATCGCAAAATCGCGAAAGCCTGGAGGGACTGCTTTACGATTCAACTTGGTCGTTAGCGGTTCATCGCTGCAGATGGTTCGACGTTATTTTCCAAAAATCCCAATTATCCAAAGATACAGGACAAGCAATCAGCGATGTCTACGAGAATAAATCAATCGGCACGTCATGTCCATAAGGCCGGTAATTTAACGACAGCACAAACACACGGTTCGCGATAACACGTGCAGCTTTACGTCTTTCAGCACAAATAAGCGACGAGCTGTTTCACTTTGTCTTTGTCCATTTTTTTCCCCTCCAAAATAAGACACCGGAGGTTTTGGGGGTTTTGATCGTTCTCGGGGATCCTCCAGATGAAAGAGGGTGAAATACGTGAACGTGTTCAGTTGCACACCATTCTCCTGATCAGAGGGAAAATAATCATGAAAAGAATGTTGCGTATTGTGTAAAGTGACTTCGGGATCACTCATGGCCTCGGGGAACTGAGATCCAATTAGAGTTCACGTAACGGGTCTTTCCGTCTTTAAAGAAAACAAGAAACAGCCCAAACGAGTCCAAAGGAACGCGTTTATTTTCCACGGAATTGCGACAGTCAAGCAACAAAGACACGCAACCAAGTGTGTCACCAAGCTGCATTATAAGCAACGACTGGCTCAGACGGTTCCTCAGACAGATCCTGTGTTGCGTGCGTTCCGACGTTTCTTCAGTTCCCCGCTAACAGCTTTACTTCCTAGCAGCAAGTAGTTCCTGTTTACTGTTTCCTTATAACTGTATCTTATCCTGTCATATACAGCCTCTCATTAAATGTGTATAAAGACATTACGAATTACAACAAAGCTCGGAAGGAAGTAGCGGAAATCATCGGTGAGCGTATGTAGCTAGTACAGTTAGCTTGATTTGCTAATCTAATCTGAGACCGAAGCTAGCATTAAGCCGAGCCGAGAGTAGCTACATCTACTCTTTAAAAGAGTTCTACTTCTGGTTGAGATCCTCTGGAACATCCAGCGCAGACTGAATTGAAAGAGTTCGGTAATAATTCTAGACCTCTACACCTCATCTACACCTTCTTCTCCACCTGCGTGACGAATCATCAGTATCGACCTTCACTGGTATCTGTTCCTCCTTGAAACCTCCAGGGGATTTGACCTTCAGACAAAACATATCGCCGCTCTACATGGCCATCTGAGACCTCAGACCAGACGGAGTTCTACACCGCTCTTCGTCGTCACCGTCTTGTTTCTGCTGCTCATAAAATCCTGTTAAAGGTTTTGCTTCAGGTGTGGTCTGGAATCTTGTAAAAGACTTTGAAGTGCATTTTATAGATTGAAGACTCTGAAGATTCGCTTCTTACGAGAGAACGTGAACATTAACGCAGAAACGTCCTGTGTGTTCTCCTCCTGATAAAGCTTTCCTAACAACAGACGCGCCAGTGTTTAATCTGGAACCAGTCCATACTTTATTTTGTGTATGTGTGTATATATATATATATATATATTAAACGCTAAAACCTTAATGATGAGTACATGAATCAGTTTTGTTAAGAAACTACAAAAGTTACAATACAAAATCTACAAAAGAAAATAAATAAATAAATAAATAAATAAATAAATAAATAATACTTTATGTATATAGGACCTTTCATATGTTTAAAAGATGTCTCAGAGTGCTTTACAGTGTGATGTAACAATATAAGGAAATATAAGGTTGTCAAAAATAAATTGACATACTTTGACATACATACTACCGGTGACAGTAAAAAGAAAATAACAATATAAAATAAACAAAAAATATCATAAAACAGTGCATGAAATAGGTCTAAAGTACAATAAGTAATGTAAAAGTACCCAGTAAATGTGATTATATAAAGCAAAGACTTTTCAGTACTTCTGTATAAACATGATTTGGGGGCGGAGCTACCTACATGAGCTCACGTTGTGATGTCACGAAATAATTTTGTGGCTTTTTTGGACCACTCACTTTCAAGATTCTTGAGTTTCAGCCACAAAACCTGTGCGGTAAGTTAGCTAGCTAGGTAACTTATTTAAGGTTAGTGATAAATAGATCGTGGTTGCTATGGTAACAGTATATTTTGACAGGATTTTGTTGATGATAAATAAATCGTATTTCATGATTGGCTGGGTGAAATTCGTCAACAAAAGCGCTACACTCTCCCCCCAATTAAGACAAAGACTTTCACAGTATGTTTGTGTAAATAAATAAATAAATAAATAAAAAAGATTATGGGCGGGGCTTCATACGAGCTCGGTTGGTACTTCGGACCAATCATGTTCGTGTTTAGCGATACTCAGAAACTTTTACCCACAGATCCCATGGACTAATTTCACTAGCTACTTAGCGAACTTAGTGTATGTTACTGACGAATAGATCGTCGTTGCTATGGCAACTGTGTATTAGGTTTGTAAATGGAGACTCTCAGTCGAGTGTCCGTCTTATAACGGAGAGCTAGTTTACCGGCGGACTGTTAGCTAACGTTAGCGATGTAACGTTACTAGAGATGATGAAAGTCTTAAATTGGTCGATTTTTTATAGCTGTTTCTCGGAATGAAAAACGGTGTATTACTCCACACGGATTATTTTTAATAGCTTGACATTTTCCAGCGTCTGTCCCGGGTTTCAGAAAGATATAAAGGTTCTCTGTACTTCGTCAGTCACTGGACAGGTGAAGTGTAGAACAAATGAGGTGGAGATGGAGAGAGGGATAACAGACACTCCTCCTGTCTATACCCCCCTCCCCCTCCCCCCTCCCTCAGGGCACATGGTTCTCTCTCTCTCTCTTCATCCCTCGCTCATCTCACCTGACTCTCCTCTCTCCTTTCTTTCTGCTTTCGTCTCTCTTCAGGCTGTCACTCCTGTCTGAGCCTGGATTAAGCTACAACGCCACAGTGTGTGTGTGCGTGTGTGTGTGTGTGTGCGCGCGTGTGTGTGTGTGTGTGTGCCTCAGGAGACAGTGTGATGTCAGCACTCTCATGTCAGGAGCTGTCCGTCATCTCAGACCTGTCAGCACGCCACGCCATCGGCCCGTCACTCTGAGTTACCGCGGTTATTGTCGCCATCAGAGATCAGAGAGACGTTGAAGCTCAGGTTGCAGCTCTGCGCTGTCACAGCGACGAGAGTTCAGACACGAGAGTTCTTTTTGTTTGTAGTTAAGAGTTCAGGTGCATCTGAGGCGTCTGAGAGAGAGAGAGAGAGAGAGAGAGAGAGAGAGAGAGAGAGAGAGAGAGAGAGAAATAAAAAGAGAGCTTGTTTTAGAGAGTCAAAGACTGGTGGCACCTGACTGTAAATTTACTCCTATTTTCCTCTATATGAGAGAGAGGGAGAGAGAGAGATTGGGAAAGAAGGAAAAGAGAAGAGAGACTTACAGAGAGAAATAGAGAGAGAGGGCAAAAGAGAACACAAAGAAGGAAAAAGTGTAAAACGAGAAAAAACTAATTCGTTAAAACGAGAGAGAGACACACAGAGAGAGAGAGAATGACTAGGAAAAACAACAAGAAAACATGAGAGAGAGACAGAGAGAGAGACAGAGAGACAGAGAGAGACACAGAGAGAGACACAGAGAGAGAGACAGAGAGAGAGAGACAGAGAGAGACACAGAGAGAGAGACAGAGAGAGAGACAGAGAGAGAAACAGAGAGAGAGACAGAGAGAGAGAGACAGAGAGAGACACAGAGAGAGACACAGAGAGAGAGACAGAGCAAGAGAGAGAGACACAGAGAGAGAGAGAGAGAGAGACAGACAGAGCAAGAGAGAGAGAGAGAGAGAGAGAGAGAGAGAGAGAGAGAGAATAAACAGTGTGTGTGTGTGTGTGTGTGTGTGTGTGTGTGTGTAAGAGGAACTATTGTCTGTTGTGGACTTTGATCAGTGGAGGAAGAGATGGAGGGGGAGGGGAGGGGGGATAACTCTCTCCTCAGAAAACCTGTGTCTAAAAAAAAAAAAAGAAAAGAAAGAAAGAAAAAGAATCACAAAATGTCTGACCGTCAGTTAGCTATGGACAATGCTAGTCACTACACAAGCCTCTCAAACTTCCAACTGTGTGTGTGTGTGTGTGTGTGTGTGTGTATGTGTGTGTGTGTGTGTGTGTGTGTGTCTTGCTAGAGAGACATGACAACTAATTAGTAGCTGCTTTAGTAGCTTCATCCTTCAAAGATCGTTAAATTTCATAGCTCCGATGTCATGATTCGACATTTTGGCATGTTTATTCAGTAGAACTCGTTTATCGGTTTATCACAGGATGGATTCCAGACTAGAGACGGAACACGACCACAAAACTACAGTTTACTGAATAACACAGCTAGATAAAGAGACAGCTACCGTAAATCGCTAAGTGGCCAGGAAGTTAAGTGCATAAGTGACGAGGCTACATGATGTTAGCTCGTTAATCTGAGTGTTTAGTGTTATAGCGCACGTGAGGTTATCACGTAGGGAACTACTACTCAATAAAAATAAAAAAAAAGTCAATAAAACCGGGCGTGTCTCATTTGATGGTAACGTGCTGTGTTTCTCTCTCAAGGGGTCTAGTGAGCACAAGACACAGCAAATTTGAAAAAGGCAGGGAAAAAAATCCAAAAAGTAATTTTTAAAAAATGACTCGACAAATGTTAAAAATAAAATGACCAAATGATGTTAAAAAATAATTTTACCAGATGATGTTAAAAATAAAATGACCAAATGATGTTTCAAAATAATTTTACCAGATGATGTTAAAAATAAAATGACCAAATGATGTTAAAAAAAATATTTTACCAGATAATGTAAAAATAAAATGACCAAATGATGTTTAAAAATAATTTTACCAGATGATGTTAAAAATAAAATGACCAAATGATGTTAAAAAATAATTTTACCAGATGATGTTAAAAATAAAATGACCAAATGATGTTTAAAAATAATTTTACCAGATGATGTTAAAATAAAATGACCAAATGATGTTAAAAAATAATTTTACCAGATGATGTTAAAAATAAAATGACCAAATGATGTTTAAAAATAATTTTACCAGATGATGTTAAAATAAAATGACCAAATGATGTTTAAAAATAATTTTACCAGATGATGTTAAAAATAAAATGACCAAATGATGTTAAAAAAAATATTTTACCAGATAATGTAAAAATAAAATGACCAAATGATGTTAAAAAATAATTTTACCTGATAATGTAAAAATAAAATGACCAAATGATGTTAAAAAAAATTATTTTACCTGATGATTTTAAAATAAAATGATCCAATGATTATAAAAATACATTTACCAGATGATTTTTTAGAATAAAATGATCAGACATTATTATTTTTTAAAATGACCAGATTATGTAAAAAATAAACTACTAGACATTTAATAAACTACCAGACTTTTTTTTTTAATGACCAGAATTTTCCAAATGATGTTAAGAATAAAATGACCAAATGATGTTTAAATATAAAATTTTAAATATAAAAGTTTTTTGTCTTTTTTTTTTTAAATTCAGTGACTGAATATCTCTTCACTATCTCTTAGGGCACTACTTAAGTAAAGTGAATATGGGATTTGCCCTAGAAGATGGTGGATTTTGGGGTCACGGGGGAAGAAGTGATTACTGAAGGTAAATAAATCATTCTAGTCAGAGCTTTGGTTTAGTGTTGCATGGCTGTTCGTCTATAACCCGGGCAGAGCTTTGATAATCGGAGCAGGACCGAAGCACCTGCCGTCGAGAAGAGAATCCCAAGCAGGTCGCGCCCTCAGGAGTGCACTCCAGATCGGCCTTGTCTGATTAAGAGATGCCCCTCGCTGTGTGATCACTTTGATATCTTTCTCTCTGGGAGCTTTTCTCCTTTCTTTCCCCCTCTCTAATGCCGTTACCCGAGTGCAGTCAAGTGGCCGAGGTTCCACTCGAGTGTACGTCTGTATTCACGTGCGTTTGGAGCGTGACCGGCTGGCTAATTGAATTAGGACCACAAACAGGGCAGGATTTTTGTATCAGGTTCCGTCGGTGTGAAAGAAACACAGAGACCGCTTTGTACAACACTCTGTCTGATTACAATAATAAAGAAGAATTTAATTTTTTATTTTTTTAATTTTAATTAAAAAAGCGTTCTCCGGGTTGTTCCTCTGGGGGAACACTGAAAGGTTCCGGTATGTAGAACCCGGACACAAAGTGAGCTGGATTCTTGAATCTGGTGTTGATTCGTTGTCTATAACAGCAGCTCTGGCAACCGCGCAGGTTTGTATTAACGCGCTCTTCTAATACGTGTCCGTTTCTATAGTAACAGCTCGTTCACAGGGATGTGATCGTTGATATGCGTGACAAGTTTCCTGTAAGGACAAACGTGTTTATGTAACGTTTACGGAAGGAGTCTCCAGTGTCAGTACCAGTCAGAAGTAAAGCTGTAACTCTACGTTTTCCGAAATCTTCGGGACAGACGAGTTTACGCTTCGTTGCGGTTTCTCAGAGAGCGAGAGCGAGAGAGAGCGAGAGCTGGTGAGGGAACGAGTGTGTATAGCTGCTATAACGTACCTGAGAACAGGAACTAACTCGTTCCCAACATTAAATGTAAATGTAAACAGACTTTTAAATATTTTCAACTTTAATAGCAAGATAATTGTTGGGAAATCGCTGTGGTATAAGAGGAATCAAACACTCCAGGACGTGATGTTCGGGGAAAATAATCCACTTCTAAATGACACCACTGCATCGTTGATTATTTTACTAGCACAGCGCCTTACAGAGTGTGTTTTATTCATTACTTAAACACATATATACCTAATCAGTATGAAAAGCGTATGAAGCAGCAGACACAGACGTCGGCGGCTTGAATGGAGGTTTTTTCAAAATTTATTTATGAGGTCATTATTCACTTTTTACTGCGTCCTTATGCTTGGAGTCTGTTTCACCGGAATTTATGACTTACACGTGAGGCTATCGATTTGTGTTAACGTCATCATATTCAGGCGTGTGTGTGTGTGTGTGTGTGTGTGTGTGTGTGTGTAATGGCTCGATCGGGGCCCTCCGGCACTCCGGCCGCTTTATTCTGGCAGATTAATGCGAGCGTCGAGTCATTTCACGCCGCATGTGTGCACATTTACAAGCTCCCATAACGTTAAACCAGTGGTGAAAAACTCCTCCGGTGCTGCGAGGTTTTCGAGGCTACTCGTAAAAAAAACAAACAAGACAAAACAAAAACAGAAAAGAACAACAACAGCCCACGAACATATTTTTCTCTCCACCTGCAGTAAATTTCGTGGCGGTGACCTCAGCTCCCGCCTGTAATAAGTCCACAAACTGCTCCAGAGAGAACGCGAGCAGGCGAGAATAATTAGCGCGTGCGTTCCAAGTCGTTCTGTCGCGCGGCGGTTTAAAGGTAATAAACGTCAACATCGCGGAGTTTCTCTCTGCGGCAAAACGCTAAAGTGGAGAATCTCGTCCTTGGAGAAGACGCCGTACTTCCCAGACGACGTATAATACGCGTAATAATAACCGAAGTACGTCGAAAATAAAATAAAACCCCGACTTGTTTAAAATCTCTGCTCATCTCTACCCAATCAATCAGGTAAAAGTATTAAACTTTCAAAAGTGAAACGGTCCTTGCTTTTCAACATGGGGTCTTAAGTTGAAGAAAAACCGATCGGTTTCCAGAAAACGTCTCTGGAAAATGAGATATGCCAAATGTCATGTTGAATAAAGTTGTTCCTGTAATGCAGGCTCGAGGACACAAACTTGGAGGAGTTTGTTGGGGTTTTTTTTTTTAAAAACAATCCACAGAGCGGTATTGAACAACCCGGCTCTCATTCAAACTCACACACAGGAATTATTTAAAATGAAAAAACTGAACGAATAATAATAATATTCATACATCTTCTATAGCGCTTATCCTTCTCAGGGTCACGGGGGAACCTGGAGCCTATCCCAGGGAGCATGGGGCACAAGGCGGGGTACACCCTGGACAGGGTGCCAGTCCATCACAGGGCACAATCACACACACACTCATTCATACACTACGGACACTTTAGACACGCCGATCAGCCTACCATGCATGTCTTTGGACTGGGGGAGGAAACCGGAGTACCCGGAGGAAACCCCCGCAGCATGGGGAGAACGTGCAAACTCCGCCCACACAGGGCGACGGTGGGAATCGAACCCCCGACCCTGGAGGTGTGAGGCGAACGTGCTAACCGCTAACCACTGCGCCATATAATGATAATAATAATAATAATACTCAGAAATACCAGACAAAGATGTTCTATTGACCAAAAATCAGATTTACGATACTGATATTGTTATAATAATTATCATTTTATTTTAGATAACACATACAGCCGCACATTTTCTACTTTTCACCTTAAGATTTACGCAGCAAAAAAAAAAAAAAACCCCCCGAGCAAAACGAGTTACACACGAGTCGCTGTTCATATCAAGTTTATAAACCAGTCAAATATAAACGAGTGTGATAGTGTTGTCATGACGATCGTTAAGCTGGTTGATATTCACTGATTAACAGCAGGGGTGTTCCGTGATAACGTTTTACTGTAACACTCGAGTAGTGTTTCAAACCACCGACAGAACCGCGGTCGAATCTTCCGGCACCTCGTGTCTCCGCGCTTTATTTTGTTTTTTTATATTCTGAACCTCTCATGAACTCGTCACGGATATCAAGAATAATTGGCACGTCCCAAAAAAAAAAAAGAGTAACAATATTGCTCTTTTATTC